>NW_026875791.1:0-18290 GCF_032173495.1 Musca vetustissima | reverse complement strand
CAACGATCTAATTCAACACTATTTTGGTTTAATACACAGGGTTGCATCTGCAATTCACCACATTTGGATTCGTGTCTGCGATACACACACAGGGCGACATCTTCACATCACCATAAATGGTTTGTGCCGCAGCGCCATCTGTTGATAACTGGATGTAATTTGATCAGATTTTGATTTAATCCCCCTATATCCTCTACTATCATCCACCTGTGGATAACGCTCCTACTGCGCTGAGTGCCGTTAAGGTATAATTGGTAGAAATCATCCAATTTTTGGTACTCTGATTACCCTAGGTATAGTCACATTTCTTCCCCTTAAATGATTTACCAATTGCTTTACGAGCAATCTTTATAGCATTGTTAATATCTTGAGGTTTTTTCTTCATATTGATTTGCGTATATCAGTTCCAGTAATTTTTCGTGCATTTGAAATATGTTAATGGAAGTTGGAAAATTATATGCTTAAATATGCCTTAAAATTGATGTATACAGTTCCCCTTTCCATTCTGAAAAAAACTATGTTGTTAACTTTATTAATATGTTTGTACCGCCCCTATATATATATATATATATATTACCATTTTAATACTCATCATTAGGAAACTAAAAGACCGTAGAAAGAAATGCAGGTTACTATAGCGAGACAGCTGGGCTTAGAGCCTACTACTATTGGTAACTACTTCATGAATGCTCGCCGCCGTTCAATGGATAAATGTGTTGATGACGGCGATAAAGACAACCATAATTCTATTAGTGACATAAAATAATTTCTTTAAATAATCTTACAGCTTACACATAGTATTAGTAAAATATTGTATGTGAATAATATAAAAATTAATTTTTTACCAGGATGTTTTGTTTTTAATTTACTTCAAATTACTCATTAGTGGTTTACTTTGCATAAAGGTAATTACAAACAAGTGAAAAAGCGTAAATTTCGGCCGGGCCGAACTTTGGATACCCTCCACCATAGATCTACTAACAGGTACTTGAAATGAAAATATCAAAAAAGTGGACATGTACCGACATTTCTACAAAGCGATTATGTAATCCATTATATACATTTTAAAAATTTTTAATGGATAATTATACCCTCAGCCTTATGGCTAATGAGGGTGTAAACACTTTGACACGGTGAAAATGTGCCTTGTCGAAATATATTTGATTTAGACCCCATCTTTCTTTGGACTAAATCCTTTTCAGAAAATTATATTTTTATATTTTATTTTATATTTTCATCCATCTTACTATTTCTTCCAAACTTAGTTCAATTTCGAAGATTGGGAACATCGGTCCACTCCTTCTGGTACCTCCCGCACAGGGGCTAGGTCTAAATGCGGTAATAGTTCATATATATAGTTCTTTATCTAACCTTACGTTCTAGTTTGTTATCTCGATATCCTACGCAGGTGAAAAGATTACAACAGAGTCTTAGAACAAAACCCAAAACACGGAACAAATCAGATAACGATTTTAATATAAAACAAGTGAAAAAGCGGTCCGAACTTTGGATACCCTCCACCATAGATATACTGACAGGTACTTGAAATGAATATATGGGGAATATAAACCATAATACAAATTTTTAAACGGATAAATTATCCTCAGCCTTAGCCATAAGGCTGAGGTAATTGAGATGAGAGTGTATACACTTTGACACGGTGAAAATGTGCCTCATCGAAAAATATTTGTTTTAGACACCATGTTTCTTTGGACAAAATCCGTTTCAGAAAATTTAGACGATTTTAGTATAAATAATGGGGTTATATAGGCACTAGCCCAAAAAGGGGGCGAATATTAATAATTGTTGGTGGAGAGATTTGTTACCATATACGACTACAAAATACCAAATTCGGTTGAAAAATGCGCTCAAGAACCCCAAAATACCGAAAATTGGGGGTACCCTTATATGGGGGCTACCCGAAAAAATGGACCTATGTTCATAATTTTTTGTGGAGAGATTTGGAATCTATTAAGAACTCAAAATACTAAATTACAGGCAACTCGGTGGTAAAATACGATTAAGACCCCCAAAACACTGAACATTAGAAATAGTGGACCTATATTTATAATTTTTTGTAGGGACATTTAGTACCCAATAAGAACCCAATGTACCAAATTTCAGCGAATTCGGCTAAAAAACGCGCTCAAGAACTAAAAAATACGGAAATTTGGCGGGTACCCTTTATGGGAGCTATGCCTAAACGTGAACCGATATATCCCATCTTCGAACTTGACCTGCCTGCAGACAAAAGACAACCCTATGCAAAATTTCAGCACCCTATCTCCATTCCTTCAGAAGATAGCGTGATTACAGCAGACGGACGGACATGGCTAGATCGCCTTAGAATTTTACCCTGATCAAGAATATATATACTTTATAGGGTCGGAAATGAATATTTCAATGAGTTACAAACTGGTGGAGGGAGAGGGAATAAAAATGGGGTTATATGGGGACTACGCCTAAAAGGGGTTGACTATTAATATTTTTTGGTAGGGAGATTTGTTTCCATATACGGCTACAAAATACCAAATTTCAGTGATTTCGGTTGAAAAACGCGCTCAAGAACCTCCAAATGCCGAAATTTGGGTGTACCCTTTTATGGGGCCTACCAGAAAAAAGGAGTTATATTTATAATTTTTAGTGGAGATATTTAGTACCCAATAAAAACCCAATATACCAAATTTCAGCGAATTTGGTTAAAATTTTTTCTGTTAGCCCCCATATAAAGGTACCCCCAAATTTCGACATTTGGAGGTTCTTGAGCGGATTTTTCAACCGAAATCACTGAAATTTGGTATTTTTTAGCCGTATATGGAAACAAATCTCCCTACCAAAAATTATTAATAGTCAACCCCTTTTAGGCGCAGTCCCGATATAACCCAATTTTTATACCCTCCACCATAGTATGGAGGGTATATTAATTGTGTCATTCCGTTTGTAACTCATCGAAATATTCATTTCCGATCCTATAAAGTATATATATTGTTTATCAGGGTAAAATTCTAAGACGATCTAGCCATGTCCGTCCGTCTGTTGTAATCACGCTATCTTCTGAAGGAATGGAGATGGGGTGCTGATATTTTGCATAGGGTTGTCTTTTGTCTGCAGGCAGGTCAAGTTCGAAGATGGGATATATCGGTTCACTTTTAGGCATAGCTCCCATATAATGGTACCCCCAAAGTTCGGTATTTTTGGGTTCTTGAGCGCGTTTTTAGCTGAATTCACTGAAATTTTGTATATTGGGTTCTTATTGGGTACTAAATGTCCCTACAAAAAATTATAAATATAGGTCCACAATTTCTAACTTTCAGTATTTTGGGGTCTTAATCGTATTTTTCAACCGAGTTGGCTGTAATTTAGTATTTTGAGTTCTTAATAGATTCCAAATCTCTCCACAAAAAATTATGAACATAGGTCCATTTTTTCGGGTAGCCCCATATAAGGGTACCCCAATTTTCGGTATTTTGGGGTTCTTGAGCGCATTTTTCAACCGAATTCGGTGCCTTATGGCTAAAGCTGAGGGTAATTTATCCATTTTAACATTTGTATTATGGTTTATATTCCCTATATTTTCAATTCAAGTACCTGGCCCGGGCGAACTTAACGCTTTTTCACTTGTCTTTAAATAGATTTAGTTTTACAACAGAAAATGTTTAAGAGTAAAAGGTAATGTAAAAAATCTTTGATAAAATCAAAAAAATTGTACAGAATACGCCAAACCACATTAAAAGTGTAAAGAAGAGCATAACTTTTGAATAAAATATTAAAAATTGCCCGGTCCCAGAGTTTATTGTATCGCATGTTCAGATATAGCAAAAGGAGATTTTTGTTAACTTGTAATTATACCCGGCCCGGTCCCAGGGTTTTTGTATGGCATATTCAGATCTAGCAAAAGGTGTTTTGTGTAAACTTTTAATTATACCCGACCAGGGATTATTGTATCGCACATTCCGATGAGCTTTTTGTACACTTTTAATTTTACCCGTCCCGGCCCCGGGGTTTTATGTATCGCATATTCAGATTTTGTAAAAGGAGATTTTTGTAAAAAAAAAATTACAAGGTATCTAAAAAGTCAAAGAATGTTCCTTTGCTACGTGCAATTAGAATGGTTAATAGCAAAGTTTTGGGCTTGGATGCAACATTTTTGAGATGTCAAGGATATGACGGCGCGTCTAACATGGCAATAAATTATAATGGAGTGCAGACTAAATCTTTCAAATGATTACTTCCATATTGTGAAAAACGATAGATTGAGCAGCATGGTTGGGTAAATATACAGAAGATATAGTGGAATCGTTGGAAGAAATGGGGAAATTGTTAAAATTTAATTTGGACTTATTTCCCGGGTAGAAGTTTCAGGTCAAATGAAATGAGTTCGAACTCCGATTATTTTATAGAACTACATTACTTGCACCTTGTTTGAACTAACTAAATGCAAATATAAGAGATTTATAAAATTTTAATGCTAATATTATAAAGAAATCATACAATTTTATGAAAAACTGGATCTGGGGATCACTATGTGGAAAGCAAAAGATGCCCGACCGACTAATCCACTTGATGGGATTGGAGTATGTGTCGAAAATCTATTTTCAAAAATAATTATATATTTAAGAATTTTAATAACGATACCGGTAACCACGTAATCAGCTGAAAAAAGGGTTTCTTTAAACACTGACCACATGGCAGTATGAAATAAGCCCCCAAACAGAAAATAAAAAGTTATATGAAATAACTCCCTACCGAAATGAAGGACCTCCCCAAAATAAAATGAAATAAGTCCCTAAAAACGGGAACTTATTTCATAATTATAGTGAATGCTAGGCAAACCAAGTAAAACACCGTTATATATTTTGTTGTTGTATGGTTTATTGCTTTTGACCGATCGTATGTCCGTTCACCTTCGCTTTCACACTGAGAATGATTGTGCAACTCAGAATGACCTGTGACGGTGGTTGACATAAATAATAATCGATAAATACAAATGTACAAACAGTTAGTGTTAACGTAACGTGATCTACTTATCTTACTTGCTACTTATTGTATAAACTAGGATAACATTACATACTACTTAATATACTAAATTCGGCCGTCCTGACCATAAGGATCTCCTGATCCTTTCGAAATACACATTTTAATTTCGACTATTTTTACCTTTGAACCAGTGTTTTATATTCTGTGCTGCCCAGACACCTCTGTAGGGGATTTGCGATTGCTGGAAAACATCAACGTCTTCCAAAATGTATCTGTCATTGTCTAAAATCGTGTTTATCTTGCACGGTCCTTTATATTTCGGTATTAACTTTCTCGCTACGCCAGTTGTGCAGTCAAAATTTTTAATTACGACATAATCTCCTATCATGTATTAAGTCGGACTCTTTCGTCTCTTGTTAAAAACCGTTTCATTGTATGTCTGGGATTTAATTTCTCTTTCCTTTGCTTTTGCTCTAATTTCTTGTAAATTCCTAACATCTTTCGTTCTAAAATTTTCCAAAATTTCGTCTGTACATTTTCTTTTTTTGATTTGTTCCAAAAAGTATAACACTTGGGTGCTGGTCTATCATTCGGTTTAGCGTATTATTCATAGGGAACTCTGCCATTTCTATAACGTCAGCCCAACTAAGTTTTGATTCAGAGTCTTTAATTTTCGCGATCATTGGTCCTAAATTTCTATTAACTCTTTCTACTTGTCCGTTCGCTTGTGGCGACCCTGTCGCAATTAAAATGTGTTTGATGTTATTTTCCCTCATAAAATTTGCGAAGTCATTGGATGTGAAGCACGTACCACGATCTGAAACTATATATTTTGGTCTGCTATAGTATTTGAAATACTCACTTAATGCTTTTATAACTTCTTTAGTGGCTGTAGTTTTTGTTGGGTATAGCTTTATAAATTTTGAACAGGCATCTACAACTACAAATAAGTGTTTTCTCGT
This sequence comes from Musca vetustissima, assembly GCF_032173495.1. Taxonomy (NCBI): domain Eukaryota; kingdom Metazoa; phylum Arthropoda; class Insecta; order Diptera; family Muscidae; genus Musca; species Musca vetustissima. Next base: position 12,351 of record NW_026875791.1, on the reverse strand, counting down.
GTCGTTTCCGTGAATGGGTCCATAGTGATCTATGTGAAGCATCTCGAAAGGTTTGTCGGGTTTCGGTATACTGTGCAAGAAACCTTCTTTTCTGACACTTTTGTTGGAAAAAACTATACATTTTAAACAATTCTCGATATGATTCTTTACTTTGGCTTTAAGTTGGGGAAACCAGTAATGTTTTTCTATTAATTCTACAACTTTATTAATACCGACATGCCCCATTTCATCACGGTATTTGTATAAAACGTGTGATTCCATTTCTGCGGGCACATAAAAATGTACTCTTTTTCTTCCTAGCTTTTTGTAGAGTATTCCATTTCTCATCTCAAAATGTTTATGTTCTGTAGTTTGTAGAGTGTCTTTAAGTTTCTTAATATTTGGGTCTCTATTTTGGCATATAATTAAATTCTCTTCGAACGTGTTTGTCTCTATGACCATTATGTCTTGGCATCTACTAAGTGCGTCGAAATGTTGCATGCACTTACCAGCGCGGTGTTCCGTAACATAGTCGAAGTTTTGCAAATTTCCCCCAAATTTCGGCATTTGGAGGTTCTTGAGCGGATTTTTCAACCGAAATCACTGAAATTTGGTATTTTTTAGCCGTATATGGAAACAAATCTCCCTACCAAAAATTATTAATAGTCAACCCCTTTTAGGCGCAGTCCCCATATAACCCAATTTTTATACCCTCCACCATAGTATGGAGGGTATATTAATTTTGTCATTCCTTTGTAACTCATCGAAATATTCATTTCCGATTCTATAAAGTATATATGGGAAATTACAAAAATCTTTTAAATTCCTTGAAGCTGAGGTTTGCAAGGCTATAACTCGCGAAATATGAACATATTGCATATAATTTAAATTCAATTCTATAAAACGAAGTGTTCTTGTCAAAATCTTAAAATATTGGTAATAAATAATAAGTTGCGTAGAAGCTGTGATGGTGGTAATGTAAAAAAATGGGTGAAAATGTGTTGAAGCCAACGAGTTTTTTTGTGTTCGTTCCCGATTTGTGGCTAAACTACATAACGAACGCACATATGATCAGTGACTATGTTGCAGAACACCCCATGGACAATATGGTACTAATGTATGATTTTTCGATATAATCACTGCATCCACCCAAAATGAATGCTGACATTTTGAAGCCGGATTTTCCGTGTTTTTTGAATTTTTCTTATAATTAGGATGCGCATCCAGATAATAGAATAAACTAATTATAGGATTGTAGAACTCGTGATTCTGCTTCGTTTAGTGTATATCTCATGAATGTGCTCACTGTAGCTTCTTTGCAATTGGGTTCCAAAAACGAAAATTTGGTGCGTAAATTTTTATAAAAAAACATATTTTTTGAGTCTAAAACTAAGAAAATCCATTCAAATTCCGTGGAACCCCGCGTGATTTTAGTTTTTTTACGTGCCGGATCTAATGAACCCATCCATGTTCAATTCCGTCCCATAAAACGGCGGATATAGGTACCTTGAATGTGGGAAAAACTGCAAAAACTTATTTTGACAAATTCGCGTAAATAATAGCGGTTTTCTTCGAATTAATTTTACATGCATTTATGCTTGTATCGTCAAATTCGCGAATCTGTGTGGAAATAAGTCAAAAATACATCGATACGCGAATAATATGCGTATTTTATCCAAAATTGATTGTGGAGGCACATCCGCTGTTCTTAACCGATCCTTTTAAAATAGGTGTCTTTTTGTGTATTTTTTTAGGAGATTTCTGAAATCGGATGCGCATAAAAATCGTATGCACGTTGCGTGATTTTTAGCCATTTTTAGGGTTTTTGCATAGTAAAGTGCATCGAGTGGCACACTTTGACCGCTAAATTAAACATCGAAAAATTAATGATTATTGAAAGACATTGATTCGGTTTATACGAAAATCGCATGCGCATAAACTGATTTCAACTAATTCGCGAATTGCAAGATTTTCAATATTGATCATTTTTATGTATTGTAAGTGCAATATATTTAGCCATTAATGACGTCGAAACTCTTATCAGATGAATCTACCGATATTTAACAATCATCTAAAAGAATTTGCAGAAGAAAGCGTCGTATATTTTAGAAGATTAAGGCAAAACCGTATCATCTTAACCATACTAAAAAAATCGAAAATTCAAAAAAATTTTTGCTTTAAATCAAAAATTAATTTATTTTATTTTCCGATATCTTCATGTTTCTATTTGTTTTTCGCGACTATTAAACCGTATTTCAGTGTGATTTGACTAGTATGAAAAGAAAACAATGGTGTTTAAGCATTTGTGAAGAAATTCGCGAATTACAACGAATAGGAATCCATTTAATTTATATTTGAAATACAAGATTTAAAACCCCAATAACTTTTGTGCGCAGCATCCGAATTTGTGAACGCGAACAGATTTCGAATCAGCATATTTTTCTTAACCTATGTACCAAAAATCATAAATGTGCTCGCAAAAAAATGTTTAAAATTTTTTTTAATGGAATTTTAAAAGAATTTTGTAATTTCCCATATATTCTTGAAAATTCTTTTCTTGAAAAATTCTAAGACGATCTAGCCATGTCCGTCCGTCTGTTGTAATCACGCTATCTTCTGAAGGAATGGGGTGCTGATATGTTGCATAGGGTTGTCTTTTGTCTGCAGGCAGGTCAAGTTCGAAGATGGGATATATCGGTTCACTTTTAGGCATAGCTCCCATATAATGGTACCCCCAAAGTTCGGTATTTTTGGGTTCTTGAGCGCGTTTTTAGCTGAATTCACTGAAATTTTGTATATTGGGTTCTTATTGGGTACTAAATGTCCCTACAAAAAATTATAAATATAGGTCCACTATTTCTAACTTTCAGTATTTTGGGGGTCTTAATCGTATTTTTCAACCGAGTTGGCTGTAATTTAGTATTTTGAGTTCTTAATAGATTCCAAATCTCTCCACAAAAAATTATGAACATAGGTCCATTTTTTCGGGTAGCCCCATATAAGGGTACCCCAATTTTCGGTATTTTGGGGTTCTTGAGCGCATTTTTCAACCGAATTCGCTGCCTTATGGCTAAAGCTGAGGGTAATTTATCCATTTTAACATTTGTATTATGGTTTATATTCCCTATATTTTCAATTCAAGTACCTGGCCCGGCCGAACTTAACGCTTTTTCACTTGTCTTTAAATAGATTTAGTTTTACAACAGAAAATGTTTGAGAGTAAAAGGTAATGTAAAAAATCTTTGATAAAATCAAAAAAATTGTGCAGAATACGCCAAACCACATTAAAAGTGTAAAGAAGAGCATAACTTTTGAATAAAATATTAAAAATTGCCCGGTCCCAGAGTTTATTGTATCGCATATATAGATGTAGCAAAAGGAGATTTTTGTTAACTTGTAATTATACCCGGCCCGGTCCCAGGGTTTTTGTATGGCATATTCAGATCTAGCAAAAGGTGTTTTGTGTAAACTTTTAATTATACCCAACCAGGGATTATTGTATCGCATATTCCGATGAGCTTTTTGTACACTTTTAATTTTACCCGTCCCGGCCCCGGGGTTTTATGTATCGCGTATTCAGATTTTGTAAAAGGAGATTTTTGTAAAAAAAAATTACAAGGTATCTAAAAAGTCAAAGAATGTTCCTTTGCTACGTGCAATTAGAATGGTTAATAGCAAAGTTTTGGGCTTGGATGCAACATTTTTGAGATGTCAAGGATATGACGTCGCGTCTAACATGGCAATAAATTATAATGGAGTGCAGACTAAATCTTTCAAATGATTACTTCCATATTGTGAAAAACGATAGATTGAGCAGCATGGTTGGGTAAATATACAGAAGATATAGTGGAATCGTTGGAAGAAATGGGGAAATTGTTAAAATTTAATTTGGACTTATTTCCCGGGTAGAAGTTTCAGGTCAAATGAAATGAGTTCGAACTCCGATTATTTTATAGAACTACATTACTTGCACCTTGTTTGAACTAACTAAATGCAAATATAAGAGATTTATAAAATTTTAATGCTAATATTATAAAGAAATCATACAATTTTATGAAAAAGTGGATCTGGGGATCACTATGTGGAAAGCAAAAGATGCCCGACCGACTAATCCACTTGATGGGATTGGAGTATGTGTCGAAAATCTATTTTCAAAAATAATTATATATTTAAGAATTTTAATAACGATACCGGTAACCACGTAATCAGCTGAAAAAAGGGTTTCTGTAAACACTGACCACATGGCAGTATGAAATAAGCCCCCAAACAGAAAATAAAAAGTTATATGAAATAACTCCCTACCGAAATGAAGGACCTCCCCAAAATAAAATGAAATAAGTCCCTAAAAACGGGAACTTATTTCATAATTATAGTGAATGCTAGGCAAACCAAGTAAAACACCGTTATATATTTTGTTGTTGTATGGTTTATTTCTTTTGACCGATCGTATGTCCGTTCACCTTCGCTTTCACACTGAGAATGATTGTGCAACTCAGAATGACCTGTGACGGTGGTTGACATAAATAATAATCGATAAATACAAATGTACAAACAGTTAGTGTTAACGTAACGTGATCTACTTATCTTACTTGCTACTTATTGTATAAACTAGGATAACATTACATACTACTTAATATACTACAATTCGGCCGTCCTGACCATAAGGATCTCCTGATCCTTTCGAAATACACATTTTAATTTCGACTATTTTTACCTTTGAACCAGTGTTTTATATTCTGTGCTGCCCAGACACCTCTGTAGGGGATTTGCGATTGCTGGAAAACATCAACGTCTTCCAAAATGTATCTGTCATTGTCTACAATCGTGTTTATCTTGTACGGTCCTTTATATTTCGGTATTAACTTTCTCGCTACGCCAGTTGTGCAGTCAAAATTTTTAATTACGACATAATCTCCTATCATGTATTAAGTCGGACTCTTTCGTCTCTTGTTAAAAACCGTTTCATTGTATGTCTGGGATTTAATTTCTCTTTCCTTTGCTTTTGCTCTAATTTCTTGTAAATTCCTAACATCTTTCGTTCTAAAATTTTCCAAAATTTCGTCTGTACATTTTCTTTTTTTGATTTGTTCCAAAAAGGAGAACACTTGGGTGCTGGTCTATCATTCGGTTTAGCGTATTATTCATAGGGAACTCTGCCATTTCTATAACGTCATCCCAACTAAGTTTTGATTCAGAGTCTTTAATTTTCGCGATCATTGGTCCTAAATTTCTATTAACTCTTTCTACTTGTCCGTTCGCTTGTGGCGACTCTGTCGCAATTAAAATGTGTTTGATGTTATTTTCCCTCATAAAATTTGCGAAGTCATTGGATGTGAAGCACGTACCACGATCTGAAACTATATATTTTGGTCTGCTATAGTATTTGAAATACTCACTTAATGCTTTTATAACTTCTTTAGTGGCTGTAGTTTTTGTTGGGTATAGCTTTATAAATTTTGAACAGGCATCTACAACTACAAATAAGTGTTTTCTCGTGTCGTTTCCGTGAATGGGTCCATAGTGATCTATGTGAAGCATCTCGAAAGGTTTGTCGGGTTTCGGTATACTGTGCAAGAAACCTTCTTTTCTGACACTTTTGTTGGAAAAAACTATACATTTTAAACAATTCTCGATATGATTTTTTACTTTGGCTTTAAGTTAGGGAAACCAGTAATGTTTTTCTATTAATTCTACAACTTTATTAATGCCGACATGCCCCATTTCATCATGGTATTTGTATAAAACGTGTGATTCCATTTCTGCGGGCACATAAAAATGTACTCTTTTTCTTCCTAGCTTTTTGTAGAGTATTCCATTTCTCATCTCAAAATGTTTATGTTCTGTAGTTTGTAGAGTGTCTTTAAGTTTCTTAATATTTGGGTCTCTATTTTGGCATATAATTAAATTCTCTTCGAACGTGTTTGTCTCTATGACCATTATGTCTTGGCATCTACTAAGTGCGTCGAAATGTTGCATGCACTTACCAGCGCGGTGTTCCGTAACATAATCGAAGTTTTGCATTTCCAATGCCCACCTTGCTATTCTGGTATTAAGATCCTTTTTACTCAACGTTAACATAAGCGAATTGCAATCTGTAATTATTTTGAAGGGTCTGCCAAACAAATAGACTCTAAATCTTCTTAAGGCATAAATAATAGCTAATGTTTCCAACTCATAGCTATGGAACTTAGATTCAGATTCACTTGACCTTTTTGAAAAATAAAAGACTGGATGCCATTTCCATCACTACTTTTTTGCATTAGTATAGCTCCAAACCCCAATGCACTGGCATCGCAATGCAACTCGGTTTCGGCTGAAGGATCAAAGAGAGCAAGTATTGGAGATTCTAAAAGTTTATTTTTCATTATTTCAAATGTTCTAAGTTCTTCTGGTCCGAATACAAACATCTTATCATTCTTCGTAAGATCATATAAGGGTTTTGTTATAACGGAGAAATCTTTTATAAAACGCCGGAAATAAGAACATAAACCTAAAAAGCTTCTAACTGCATGTACTTTTATGGGGTAATTTTTTATAGCCTCCAAACCTTTTTCATCTGATCGAATCCCTGAGGCATTTATTGTATATCCAAGGTAGTGAACGTTATTCTGTAGAAATTCGCATTTGTCTAAACGTAACTCCAATTTGTTTTTCACAATCCTTTTCATGACTTCTTCCAAAACCTCGAGATGCTCCGAAACGTTATCGGAAGCTATCATAATGTCGTCCAAATAAATCGTAACTTTTCTATCTCTCACTAAATCAGCAAATATTTTGTTAATAAACATTTGGAATACTGACGGCCGAAAGGCATTCTAAGAGGCCTAAAGGCATTCTAATAAATTCAAATTGTCCCAATAGAGTGATGAAAGACGTATATTTCACTGACTCTTCGTGCATGTGAACATGATAAAATCCATTTTTTAAATCTAACTTTGTAAAACTTGTCTTTCTGGACAATGTTTCTAAAAGATCGTCTATCAGAGGTATTGGATAATTGTGCTTCATAGTCATTTTATTCAACTGTCTATAATCTACGCACATTCTTAGCTCACCTGTGTTTTTGTGTACTAATACTATCGGAGAGGTAAATTCGGATTCGCTTACTCTAATAATGTTTTTCTCTAAAAGTTCGTCTAAAATTTTCTGTAGAGCTTCTTTCTCAGCATAAGCAAGTCTACGAGGAGGGCAATTGAATGGTTTTAAATTATCTAAATTAATTTTCATTGCAAACTTAACTTCTGGTTCTTCAGGTCGTTCCATATCTAAATACGTATTTCGAAATATCATTTCTGTGGCCTTTTTTAGTTCGTAAGATACATTTTCATTGAAATTTAGTTCTTGTACATCGGTATATTTTTCTATAGACATAATTGCTTTTTCAAATTCTGTATTTTCATCGAAGTCATAATACTTTTCGTTATTTTTGCACTCTTTTTCTTCTACTTCCCCAATCACTATTTTGCTCTTAGTTGCACTTAAGAAATTCCTACCCAGTATTACATAATACTTCATAGATTTTTCGTCGACAACAATCAGCTCAATTTCAAAACAAATTTTATTTACTTCAATCAAACATAAACATTTTCCAATGATTTTTAATTCAGTAAAGTTTAATCCATAGAAAGATGTATTATTAGTATTAACATCAAGTATTTCGAATTCATTTGGCACTGCGTCTTCTCTAATTAAACTGATCGGACTTCCAGAATCTATGAGGCATTCTAAAGAAAAACTTATATTAGGTTTGTTACTTAAGTAAATACGAAAGATCTTACATAATCATTTATTTCGCCTTGCTTCTTCTTGTTGAGACTGCAGCTTGAAACCATGTGTTCTTTGCTCCCGCACGCGTAACAAGTACCTGGCAGCCGACGGGGTTTGCCGCAGTCCGCTGCATAATGTCCGAGGCTATTGCAGTTGTAACACCTCACATCTAACTTCGTCGCTGTTGTTGCTGTATGCCTGTTTGTAGCAGCCGCAGAGGTAGTCGTTGTCGGCAATTTAACATTCACCAATGCTTTTTACAGGTCTCTGGAACTTGTGTGTTGCTGGATGGAAACTTGTATTCCTATCTGGATATTTGAAATTCCATCAATCAGATATTCTAATAATTCAGCATCGTCGATCTCTAATTTGTCAGCAAGCTTAATTTTTGCATTGTAATAGTCGGTAAAATTTTCATTTGGTTGCCATTTGCCTTTCTCAAATTTGCGACGTTTTTCTAATTTCGTTTCTTTTGTTCCAAACAAAATTCTTGCAGTAGGTCGTTCATGTGTTCCCCTGCAGTGTTACGTCTGGCATGTAACCACGATCTAGCCTTTCCAACAAGTTTGGCAGCAAACAACGCAACATATTGTCTTCAAGGTTGTAAGTTGTTTGTATATCTTTAAGCTGTGTTGTCCAAAATGTTGCGTCGTATGTTCCATCATATTCGGCTAGGAAATTGCTAATAAGATCAAGTGATACTCCACCACCACTACCTTATTGTTGTTTTCTTTTTAGTGGTTCGTTTTCTCTTCTTAATAAATTTTGTTCTTGTCTCAGTAGTTCGTTTTCTCTTTGTAAAATATTAAATTCTCTTTCGGTAATTATTTTTTTCTCTCAATGTCCCGTTATCACCAAGGGTTGTTATTGTGACTGCACTGGTGGTAGACGTTGCTTTTTCGTTTTGCATATTTACCATTGCTTCCGTACCGTTGTTTTTGTTTTTCGGCAATATTTCAGCTGTACATTCGTTTTCATTGGGCTGTATATTTGTCATTCCTTCTTTTTCCGTATCGTTGTTGTTGTTGTTCAGTAACATTTCTGCTGTACATTCGTTTTCGTTGGGCTGTATATTTGTTGGAGTCTGAATTTGTCTCGATTGTTCACTGGGTAACGGTAATGTTCTATGTCTATTGCCATCATTTGGGTGCATAAGGCCACTTATATTGGTGATTTGGTATTCTTCTTCAACTTCGTCAATAGCTTTTTGAAGATCATCAAGTGAAACATTTTTAAGGCGTTGGATTCAAATCCTTTTTGTGCCATAAGCCGACAAAGACAGTTTTTTGCACACACACTTTATGTTTTTATTTTATGATTTTAGATTTTGTATTTTTTTTTAACTTTCAAAATTTGGCGGAGAAGGCCCACTTCTGATGTTTGTAGTGAATGCTAGGCAAACCAAGCAAAACACCGTTATATATTTTGTTGTTGTATGGTTTATTTCTTTTGACCGATCGTATGTCCGTTCACCTTCGCTTTCACACTGAGAATGCTTGTGCAACTCAGAATGACCGGTGACGGTGGTTGACATAAATAATAATCGATAAATACAAATGTACAAACAGTTAGTGTTAACGTAACGTGATCTACTTATCTTACTTGCTACTTATTGTATAAACTAGGATAACATCACATACTACTTAATATACTACATAATGAAATAAGTCCATAATTCGCATAATGAAATTAATATTTTTTATGTTATATTTTTTTATTCTATCTTTAAGAAAAAAGTGATCTTTTTGCTAAATTTTTGCCTCCTTTGCCACTACTGCAGAGGTAATTCGAATTTTATTACTGCAGACACAAAAGTTCTGGATGATGAGATTTGGAAATGAGATTTTGTATTTATTGTTCATATAAACAATTGATCTTTAAATATATACATATTTCCAAAAATAGAAATATTTTATGAATGGCATAAATAACCCTTCTCATTCCATTAACAATATACATTTTATCAGGGTAAAACCAATTAATCAATGTGAAATAGACTCGAAGCATATGTGATTGGCCTTATTATTTTTGGGGTTCTTGAGCGCGTTTTTCAACCGAATTCGCTGAAATTTGGTACATTGGGTTCTTATTAGTTACTAAATGTCAACACAAAAAATTATAAATATAGGTCCACCTTTTCTGGTAGCCCCCATATAACGGTACCTCCTAATTTTCAGTATTTTGGGGGTTTTGGTCGTATTTTTTCACCAAATTGGCTGTAATTTAATACTTTGAGTTCTAAATAGGTTCCAAATCACTCCACAAAAAATTATGAATATAGGTCCATTTTTTCTGGTAGCGCCCCATATAAGGGTACCCCCAATTTTCGGTATTTTGGGGTTCTTGTTCAAAAGAATTCGCTGAAATTTGGTATATTGGGTTCTTATTGGGTACCAAATATCTCCACTAAAAATTATAAATATAAGTCTTTTTTTCTGGTAGGCCCCATAAAAGGGTACCCCCAAATTTCGGTATTTTGGGGTTCTTGAGCGCGTTTTTAAACCGAATTCGCTGAAATTTGGTGTATTGGGTACTAAATGTCCCTACAAAAAATTATAAATATAGGTCCACTATTTCTAACTTTCAGTATTTTGGGGGTCTTAATCGTATTTTTCAACCGAGTTGGCTGTAATTTAGTATTTTGAGTTCTTAATAGATTCCAAATCTCTCCACAAAAAATTATGAACATAGGTCAATTTTTTCGGGTAGCCCCATACAAGGGTACCCCAATTTTTGGTATTTTGGGATTCTTGAGCGCATTTTTCAACCGAATTCGCTGCCTTATGGCTAAAGCTGAGGGTAATTTATCCATTTTAACATTTGTATTATGGTTTATATTCCCTATATTTTCAATTCAAGTACCTGGCCCGGCCGAACTTAACGCTTTTTCACTTGTCTTTAAATAGATTTAGTTTTACAACAGAAAATGTTTAAGAGTAAAAGGTAATGTAAAAAATCTTTGATAAAATCAAAAAAATTGTGCAGAATACGCCAAACCACATTAAAAGTGTAAAGAAGAGCATAACTTTTGAATAAAATATTAAAAATTGCCCGGTTCCAGAGTTTATTGTATCGCATATTCAGATATAGCAAAAGGAGATTTTTGTTAACTTGTAATTATACCCGGCCCGGTCCCAGGGTTTTTGTATGGCATATTCAGATCTAGCAAAAGGTGTTTTGTGTAAACTTTTAATTATACCCGACCAGGGATTATTGTATCGCATATTCCGATGAGCTTTTTGTACACTTTTAATTTTACCCGTCCCGGCCCCGGGGTTTTATGTATCGCATATTCAGATTTTGTAAAAGGAGATTTTTGTAAAAAAAAATTACAAGGTATCTAAAAAGTCAAAGAATGTTCCTTTGCTACGTGCAATTAGAATGGTTAATAGCAAAGTTTTGGGCTTGGATGCAACATTTTTGAGATGTCAAGGATATGACGGCGCGTCTAACATGGCAATAAATTATAATGGAGTGCAGACTAAATCTTTCAAATGATTACTTCCATATTGTGAAAAACGATAGATTGAGCAGCATGGTTGGGTAAATATACAGAAGATATAGTGGAATCGTTGGAAGAAATGGGGAAATTGTTAAAATTTAATTTGGACTTATTTCCTAAAAGGTAGAAGTTTCAGGTCAAATGAGTTCGAACTCCGATTATTTTATAGAACTACATTACTTGCACCTTGTTTGAATTAACTAAATGCAAATATAAGAGATTTATAAAATTTTAATGCTATGATTATAAAGAAATCATACAATTTTATGAAAAAGTGGATCTGGGGATCACTATGTGGAAAGCAAAAGATGCCCGACCGACTAATCCACTTGATGGGATTGGAGTATGTGTCGAAAATCTATTTTCAAAAATAATTATATATTTAAGAATTTTAATAACGATACCGGTAACCACATAATCAGCTGAAAAAAGGGTTTCTGTAAACACTGACCACATGGCAGTATGAAATAAGCCCCCAAACAGAAAATAAAAAGTTATATGAAATAACTCCCTACCGAAATGAAGGACCTCCCCAAAATAAAATGAAATAAGTCCCTAAAAACGGGAACTTATTTCATAATTGTAGTGAATGCTAGGCAAACCAAGTAAAACACCGTTATATTTTTTGTTGTTGTATGGTTTATTTCTTTTGACCGATCGTATGTCCGTTCACCTTCGCTTTCACACTGAGAATGATTGTGCAACTCAGAATGACCTGTGACGGTGGTTGACATAAATAATAATCGATAAATACAAATGTACAAACAGTTAGTGTTAACGTAACGTGATCTACTTATCTTACTTGCTACTTATTGTATAAACTAGGATAACATTACATACTACTTAATATACTACAATTCGGCCGTCCTGACCATAAGGATCTCCTGATCCTTTCGAAATACACATTTTAATTTCGACTATTTTTACCTTTGAACCAGTGTTTTATATTCTGTGCTGCCCAGACATCTCTGTAGGGGATTTGCGATTGCTGGAAAACATCAACGCTTCCAAAATGTATCTGTCCATTGTTTAAAATCATGTTCTGTACGGTCCTTTATATTTCGGTATTAACATTCTCGCTACGCCAGTTGTGCAGTTAAAAT
>NW_026875790.1:0-18357 GCF_032173495.1 Musca vetustissima | reverse complement strand
ATCGACAAAATTTTGCATAGAGTCTGCAGGCAGGTCAAGTTCGAAGATGTGTTCTATCGGTCCACGTTTAGGCATAGCTACCATATTGTCTTTGTGCATATGTTTGTAACAGGCAAAAAGAAACGAGATAGACACATGTTTCCTTTTGAGAATATGCATATTCATCGATTTGCGCGAAATTTGGCACAGCGTACTGAATTGAGTCTAGAATGATGTGTTCTAAGTTTCGAGAAAATCAGTCCAGATTTAGATATAGCTCCCATATATTTTTTCGTCCGATTTTCTTTCAATTTGCACGAATTTTAGCATATTTTACTTAGTTAAGTCTATAATGATGTGTGTTAAGTTTGGGGGAAATCTGTTCAGATTTAGATATACCTGGATCTCTATATACTTTGCAGAAAAATAACATATCGTCCTTAAATAAGTCTAGAATTATAATTAGCTCTAGCCCGCATTTAGACCTAGCCCATCTTCCAACTTGAACTTAGATTGGAAGAAATAATAAGATGGGCAAAGTTTGGATGAAATCTAATTATTCTGAAACAAATTTGGTCCAAAGAAACATTGGGTCTAGAACCAATATTTCCATGAGGCAAATTTTCACCATGTCAAAGTGTATACACCCTCATCAGCCTTAGGATAGGATAGGTTGAGGATGTAATTATCCTTCAAAAATTTCTGAAATTTGTATTATGGTATACATAATCGGGTTGTAGAAATGTCGGTATAGGTCCAACTTTTAGTATTTTTCCTATATTTTCATTTTAAATACCTGTATATCTATGGTTGAGGGTATCCAAAGTTCGGCCCGTCCGAATTTAACGCTTTTTCACTTGTTTATATTCAAATATTTATCTAATTTGTTCCGCATTGTGGGTTTGGTTCTAAGAGTCTGTCGTAATCATTTCTGCGGAGAATATCGAATTAAAGCTAGAACGTAAGGTTCGATAATGAACTATATATGACTATAACACGATTTTTGGCCTAGCCCCTGTGCGGTAGGTACCAGAAGGAGTAGACCGATATTCCCCATCTTCGAACCTGAACTAAGTTTGGAAGAAATAGTAAGATGGGCTCAATTTGGATGAAATCAACATTTTCTGAAATAAATTTGGTCCAAAGAAACATCTAGGACCAATATTTCCATGAGGCACATTTTCACCATGTCAAAGTGCATACACCCTCATCAGCCTTAAGACTGAGGATATAATTATCCATTAAAAATTTCTGAAATTTTAAGTGATAATTTATACTCTTTCGAGTCGAGCTTGATGATCAAGGGTTTGCAATGAAAAGGGAAGCCAGGAGAAGAACCTACGTACCCACCATTATGCGACGCGTTTCGCCGTTGGTTAAGCGGCTCATCAGGCATATTGGGCTATGTGGCTTTACAAAGGTCGTACGGTGATAACTTGTATTTATTCCGCCCTGATGCGAAACTTGCATATGCGAATTAAATTCAAATTTGTCAAAGTTCGACATTTGTCTTCATTCTAGGAACAGTCCTTTTCAAAGCAGATTTCTGTTGTAGCGATGGATAATTAATCCACACACCTACAATTTCTTCCATGGTATTTGTATTATGGTTAACATAATCGGGTTGTAGAAATGTCGGTATAGGTCCACTTGTTGGTATTTTCCCTATATTTTCATTTCAAGTGCCTGTCAGTATATCTATGGTGAAGGGTAATCAAAGTTCGGCCCGACGGACTTAACGCTTTTTCACATGTTTAAAGATTATTTTTTCAGCCATTACCAAAGGCGTCAATTTTTTTAAAGATTATTTTTCAGACATTACCAAAGTTTCAAGCTATACTATAGAAAACCTAACATTTAAAGTACTGTAGGGTGCACCCATTGTCATTCATAAAATTCTGCAGAAAAAAATAAGAACCAACTGAAAGTGTTAACATTTTGTGTATTAGTATGTGTATGTGGGCTCATGTATTTCTGATTATTGTTGGATTCCATTTGGGTGGTAGTAGTAGTGGTGGCCCTTTAAGCCGATTTATTAAATACTTGGCAAATGCAATATTCCACACACACATACTCACACACACTCATCCATATGCTATTCGAAATAAGCACTTCGAGTGTTGTGAACATTAAAACAAATGGCTTTTAACGCATTCCGGTCGTTTCATTAGGCTTGAATTTATTTATGGATGTTCTTGTATTTCGACATAAACATGTCCGGCCATGTATAAACTCACAATTGCTTGCCATTAAATGGATGGATACTTGACCTATAACACCTTTATTGGTCGGTCATTGGTCTATTAAAGAAACGAAATCAAATGTGATAGACTCGTTCGTATCTGTCATGGTCAATTAGAATGGCTATGTATATACCTGTTTATAGACCCATGTATGTAGTTATTGTTTATTCCATTCCAAAAAACAATTGATGAGGGTTAATAATTATGTACTATTTTAGATTCATTAAGTTCACCACATACGGTCCTCTAATCGATTTGTATATTTCAAATATTGTAGGTAACTGAATTAGAAGAAATTTGTTTTACAATTGTATTATATGGCAGGGGTTGTCAGGTGGGAAGGGATACAATTAATGGTCTACTAATTGATAAGGAATTTTTGTAGCAGACCGTTACTTAGATTGCCTTTTAATTCATCCATAGAATTAGTTGAAGTGAAGAAAGTGCTTTTTGTATGACTGACATATGGGTCAAATCGAAACAAGTGGGCTGAGATATAGTCAACAATTGACTAATGTATTGAGAATAAATATAAAAAGCAAAAATGTAAAGCGAGAAAATAAAATTATAAACCAGTAAGGAAAGTAGTAAAGTCGGACGGGGCCGACTATATGATACCCTTCACCACTATGGGTATATTAAACAGGACTATTAACATGAAATTGGATGAAATAAAATATGTGATATTTATCTAAATGTGAATCTACCTAGATCTATCCATAAAGTATGTAAATCGACTTCAAACAAATATAAATAGGTCATCCGTTGGGCTATGTCTGTCAAATTTCGTGCAAATCGAAAGATATATAGCGACTTTGGTCCACCATTTACATGAAATCGGACGAAACTATACATGGGAGCTATATCTAAATCTGGATCGATTTTCTCGAAACTTGGCAGACATAATTCTAGGCTCAATTCAGTACGTTATGCCAAATTTGGTGCAAATCGAAAGATATATAGGGACTTTGGAGCACCATTTACATGAAATCGGACGAAACTATATATGGGAGCTATATCTAAATCTGAACCGATTTTCACGAAACTTGGCAGACATCATTCTAGACCTAATTGATTAGGCTGTACCAAATTTCGTGCAAATCGAAAGATATATAGCGACTTTGGTCCACCAATTACATGAAATCGGACGAATCTATATATGGGAGCTATATCTAAATCTGGACCGATTTTTTCGAAACTTGGCAGACATCATTCAAGGCTCAATTCAGTACGTTATGCCAAATTTCGTGCAAATCGAAAGATATATAGGGACTTTGGGGCACCATTTACATGAAATCGGACGAAACTATACATGGGAGCTATATCTAAATCTGGACCGATTTTCTCGAAACATGACAGACATAATTCTATGCTCAATTCAGTACGTCATGCCAAATTTGGTGCAAATCGAAAGATATATAGGGACTTTGGAGCACCATTTACCTGAAATCGGACGAAACTATATATGGGAGCTATATCTAAATCTGGACCGATTTTCACGAAACTTGGCAGACATCATTCAAGGCTCAATTCAGTACGTTATGCCAAATTTCGTGCAAATCGAAAGATATATAGGGACTTTGGGGCACCATTTACATGAAATCGGACGAAACTATACATGGGAGCTATATCTAAATCTGGACCGATTTTCACGAAACTTGGCAGACATCATTCTAGACCTAATTGATTAGGCTGTACCAAATTTCGTGCAAATCGAAAGATATATAGGGACCGTTTACATTAAATCGGTTAAATATATATATGGGAGCTATATCTAAATCTGAACCGATTTTTCCCAATTTCAATAGGGTTCGTCCTTGGGCCGAATAAGTGACCTATGCCGAATTTCATCTAAATCGGATTATAAATGCGACCTGTACTTTGTTTACAATTTAACACCAACAGACGGACGGACGGACATGCATAAATCGACACAGAAAGTGATTCTATGCATATTCTCAAAAGGAACTATGGGTCTATCTCGTTTCCTTTTGCCTGTTACAAACATATGCACAAAGACATAATACCCTGTACCACAGTGTGGTGAAGGGTATAAAAATGAGACATATGGGCCTTTGAAAAATAATTTTTAAAAAAGAACGCCTAAAATCCACGCCTCAGATGGGCTTTTGAAAAATAATTTTTAAAAAAGCACGCCTAAAATCCACGCCTCAGATGGGCCTTTGAAAAATAAATTTTTAAAAAGGCACGCCTAAAATCCACGCATCAGATGGGCCTTTGAAAAATAAATTTTAAAAAATCAACGCCTTAGATAGGCCTTTGAAAAATTATTTATAAAAAAAAACGCCTAAAATCCACGCCTCACATGGGCCTCTGAAAAATAATTTTAAAAAAATCCAGGACTTAGATAGGCCTTTGAAAAATGAATTTTTGAAAAATCCACGCCTAAGATGGGCTTATGAAAAAAAATTAAAATCCATACCCTAGGTAGGCCTTGGATTTTTTTTAACCTACTCCTTAAACATACTCTTTAAAAAATCCACGTCTTAGGCAGGGTTTAAAAAAAATTAAAAAAATCCGCGTCTTAGATATTCCTATGAAAGATATGCCTTTAAAAATCCACGCCTCAGATATGCATATATATATATATAAATTCCAAAATTCATAACCCATTTACTTACTTAGCTGGCTTGTGACAGAACTTGCCTTTCATAAGCCGAGCTTAAAAAAGATTTCCAGGGGCAGTTTTTCCAGTTTTTTGGTCTATTCATCTTATTTGTGGCCTTTCTCATCTGCGTGAACCATCAGGTGGTTCGCTATTATATGCCTTCTGGGCTGGGGCATCTTCATATATTCTCGCAACACCAATGTCCGTAATGTCAATGTCCGAGAATAGCTGGGCCCATAGATCTTTAGGAAATTTTTTTCTGTCAAACACTCCAAGTGCTACCTCATCTGCTTGCGCATGTACCTATGCTTCAGATCCATATAACAGCGTGAGTAGTATCAGCGTCTTGTACAGTGTGAGTTTGGTCTGGCGGCAGGTGGCCTTGCTTTTGAGTTGTTTGTTCAGACCATAGTAGCATCTGTTGGCCATCACTATCCTTCTCCGAATTTCAAAACTGATGTCATTCGTTTTGTTTATGGCGGTATTGTTAAAAAGGTCACACGACGAACTGTCACCTTGTCTGAACCCTCGTTCGGTATTAAAGGGCTCCGAGAGGTCCTTTCCGACGTTAGCTGCTGATCTTGTGCCAGTTTAAGTAATCCTGCATAGCCATGGCTTTATACACCTCTGAACGGATAGGGCGGTCGAATGCGGTTTTATAGTCAACGAATAGGTGGAATGTGTCGATGTGTTTTTCGTGGTTTTTTTTCATTATTTGGCGAAGAGTGAAAATCTGGTCAATGGTGGATTTGCCAGGTCTGAAGCCGCATTGGCCCAATGGCCCAATAATGTCATTGAACATTGACTTCAATCTTTCACACATTTATATTCCTCTATAGTTGGTACATATCGTCTTGTCTCCTTATTTGTGCACGGGACTCAGGATGCTGAGGTTCCAATCATTGGGCATGCATTCGTCTAGCCAAATTGTACTAATCAGCTGGTGCATGCTCCTTACCAGCACCTGACCACCAGTAACCCATTGGCACTTGTAGCTTTATTATTCTTCTGCCAATTGATTGCTATTCTGACTTCATTTTGGCTAGGTGGCATATACTCTATACCGTCATCTATTATTGGTTCTGGGGTATCCCCTTCACCGCTACTACTTGATACCAGAAGTTTTTCAAAATGCTGCTTCCAGATCCTCAGCACGCTGTCTGGATCTGTCACCAGGTTTCCTTCTTCATCTCTACAGGAGGTTGTGCCTGCATCAAAGCCTTCGGTTTGGTGTTTTACCCATTGGTAGAATTTTCGGACTTTATTCTGACTCCTGTAAATCTCGATTTGCTCACGCTCACGTTTTTCTTGTTCTTCCTTCTTTTTTCTGAAAATACGTTTCTTCTCTCTCCTTTTCTTCCGATAGTTCTCCATCGTATTACGTGTTGCTACTGTCCGCAGGGTTGTCCTATACGCTACGTTTTTAATATCAGTAGCATTACGACACCCCATATCGTACGATGGGTTTCTTAGTGGTGTTTTTTTTTTGTACCCAAGTGTTGCTTTTGATGCTGTTTGTAGGGAGTGGGCAATTCTTTGTCACTGTGCTTCTATATTATTATTGGGACAAGGGGTGCCTTTGTAAAACAGTTGGGTAAGTTGAGCGGAGTAGGCCTCGGCTAACTGTTGTGTTTGCATCTTTTCGACGTCAAATATTCGTGTTACATTAGATCGCACCTTTGCTGCTACATTAAGACGGGTGTGTACCCTGGCTCCCACAAGGTAGTGGTCCGAATCGATATTCGCTCTCCGGATCGATCGGACGTCTAAAACACTGGATGAATGCCTTCCGTCTATCACAACATGATTTGATTTCTCGTTCTTCGATCGGGAGAAATACAGGTGGCCTTGTGTATATCGAGATGCTTGAATCTGGTTCTGCTAAGTACCATGCTCTTCAAGGAGAAACATCCGTTGTCGGATGTTTCTCCTTGAAGGCTGAATTTTCCGACGGCGGGGCCAAAGATATTTTTCCTTCCGATTTTTGCATTAAAATCTCCTAGCAGAATTTTAATGTCATTGCCAGGGCAACGGTCATATGCTGCTAGGCGCTCGTAAAATATACCTTTGGTCTGTTCATCTTTATCTTCGGTCGGAGCATGGGTTCAAATCAGACTGATTTAGAAGAACTTCGCTTTTATGCGGATTATAGCAATTCGCTCATCTACTGGAGTGAATCTGGAGACGAGGTCTTTCATTCTCCTGTTCACCATAAATCCGCAGCCAAATTCATGTCTTGTTTCATGGCAGCTATAATACAGGGCGTAATCATCTAATTTACTTACGCCAGTCCCTTTCCATCGCATTTCCTGTAAGGCAATAATATCGGCTTTGTACTTCTAGAGTACATCCACCAAAGCGAAAACTGTGCCTGTTCGGTACAAGGTGCTCAAATTCAAAGTGCAGATTCGCAGATCGTGGTCCTTTATACGTTTGCAGGGGTCGTCAACATTAGGGGGGTTTGGTTTTCTTTTTCTTTGCTTTTTCATAGTAGGTTCGGTTTTCTGAGAGTGGGCAATTTAACCGACGCCTTAATGCATTTTTTATAGTTCTTATGGGTGAACTCGCGGCACATATTAGCTCACTATTTCATCGGGTGATGAAAATAGCTGCCCCAGGTGGCACCACGGGGAGGTCAGTGTCCACAATTGAGATGAAAGAGGGACCAAGATAAACCTGGACTTCGCCATGTTAAAGCCAATCAGAGCCGTTGCTTGGTATCTATCATCCTCTACCCCACATAATACCTATAAACAGCATGTCATTACAATGACCGGCCATTACCTTTAATACAGCAATAATTCTGACAATAACTGAAACGAATGATTTTCTGTTTGGGTTGTTTATGTCCGATTTAAATTTAACAACCTTAAATTTATATTACACAAAAAAAAATGCCCACATCTCCTACATTTGCATCGATAACCACAACCACAAACACACACATATGACCTGAGAACTTCGTAAGAAAAAAATCCGAAAAAATTTCACTCGTAATGAAATGAAAGTGAAATTTATTTTCATAGCATTCTATTATTGTAGTATTACGTTTTTTTCTTCTGCTTTCTATATTTTACCAACTGATGAGGAGGATAATAGCCAAGAGGCATCAAGTGATAGAGGAGACAGAGCGGTGCGGTAAAATGGTAATGGCATTTTATGAATGGGCCCATGGTATGTAGGCTAGGTATTGAGAACAAGTTTCAATATCAGGTACACTCTCAATTTACATATGCATGGTATGGCAGGCTGGCTGGCAGCTTGATGTTTTGTATATGGCAGCGATTACATCGGCCAAATGCATGTGAGTGTGTGTATTATTCTTTATTGTGGCCATGTGTGTGTGTTAGTGACAAATTGTGTAAAAACGTAACACAAAGCTTCTTTCTTTCCTTCTCTCTGTTTTTGTTTTTTTTTATTTGGGGCCAGTCAAGACAGGTGTTGGGTGTTGAGTTGTTGTTGCTGCTGCCGTTGCGGCCCAGCTAGGCAGGCAGGCATTCATGTCGAATTTATTTGGCATGTAAAGTGACGGCGGTCTAAAAGGAAACAACGAAAAAAAAACTAGCACGTCGTCGTTGTCGTAGCCATCGCCAGTTGTCGTAATGTTAGTGTTATTCGGTATTGGGGTCAACTTCCTTTTTTCAACTTTTACTTTTTCCACTTTACTTCCCTTCGTTTCCAATTTGTATTATGTGTCTGTGTGTGTGTTTTTGTTGCTTTTGCTACTTGCCGCAAGCAGAGCAGAAAAGAAATACAATAGCAAAATTCCAAAACCAGAAAAAAACTCCCAACAAACACGAATCAGCTTCTGTCGCAATGTTGGCCAGAGTAAATGTTAAGTTTTAGTTATAGCTCCTCCGGTAAGTAGGTAGATTATTTTTTTCCTATTCTCCTTTTTTTGCACATTAAATTTCAATGTAGTTGTAAGTCAAAGGCATGTACGTATATATAGACATTACCTCTGTAAATGGGAATTTGGTTATGACTTGAGTAGATGTGGTGGCTCTATATATATAAATACATATTTTTGGGGGCCTGTTGAGCGTCGTGATACACTGGGGGGATATTTAAAAGATTCAATAATAAATAAAAATATTTTCAAATATACTTACAATAATTTATAAAATATCCACGAATTTGATAATCTTTAAAAAATCCTTGCAAACTAGTTTTTTAAAATCCACGCTTTTGCCAAGCCTTGAAAAATAGTTTTTAAAAATCCACGCCTTTACCCAGCCTTAAAAATAGTTTTTAAAAATCCACGCCTTGGCCAAGCCTTGAAAAATATTTTTTAAAAATCCACGCCTTTGCCAAGCCTTGAAAAATAGTTTTTAAAAATCCATGCCTTTGCCAAGCTTTGAAAAATAGTTTTTAAAAATCCACGCCTTTGCCAAGCCTTGAAAAATAGTTTTTAAAAATCCACGCCTTTGCCAAGCCTCGAACAATACTTATTTAGTTACTTAGCTGGCTTGTGACAGAACTTTCGTTCCATAAGCCGAGCTTAAAAAAGATTTCCAGGCGCGTCTGTCTTTTGCGCAGTTTTTCCAAATTGAACCAGTAAGGAAAGTAGTAAAGTCGGACGGGGCCGACTATATGATACCCTTCACCACTATGGGTATATTAAACAGGACTATTAACATGAAATTGGATGAAACAAAATATGTGATATTTATCTAAATGTGAATCTACCTAGATCTATCCATTAACATGTCATTCGTATGTTACAATGGGACAAAAGTATGTAAATCGACTTCAAACAAATATAAATAGGTCATCCGTTGGGGAATGTCTGTACTTCTAGAGAACGCAACTACGTAATTCTATGCTCAATTTTGTACGTTGTGCAGAATTTGATGTCAATCTGACTAACATGAGGAGTTTGATGCCCAATTTACTTGAAATCGGGCGAAAATATATATGGAAGTTCTATCCAAATATTAAGCGATTTCACACAAACTTGTCACAGGTTAGGTTATACTAATTTCAGAACGTTTTGTTCCTATCACCCTATTGGTTCCTTGTCGCGTCAATTACTTAAAATCAATCTATAATAAAAGGGAGCTATATCTAAATCATTATCGTTATGCCAAATTTCGTGCAAATCGAAGGATATATGGGGACTTTGGTGCACCCTTTACATGAAATCGGACGAAACTATACATGGGAGCTATATCTAAATCTGGACCGATTTTCTTGAAACATGGCAGACATCATTCTAGGATCAATTCAGTACGTTATGCCAAATTTCGTGCAAATCGAATGATATATAGGGACTTTGGGGCACCATTTACATGAAATCGGACGAAACTATATATGGGAGCTATATCTAAATCTGGACCGATTTTCTCGAAACTTGGCAGATATCATTCTAGGCTCAATTCAGTACGTTATACCTAATTTAGTGCAAATCGAAGGATATATACAGACTTTGGTGCACCATTTACATGAAATCGGACGAAACTATATATGGGAGCTATATCTAAATCTGGACCGATTTTCTCGAAACTTGGCAGACATCATTCTAGGCTCAATTCAGTACGTTATACCTAATTTAGTGCAAATCGAAGGATATATAGAGACTTTGGTGCACCATTTACATGAAATCGGACGAAACTATATATGGGAGCTATATCTACATCTGGACCGATTTTCATGAAACTTGGCAGACATCATTCTAGGCCCAATTCAGTACGTTATGCCAAATTTCGTGCAAATCGAAAGATATATAGGGACTCTGGGGCACCATTTACATGAAATCGGACGAAACTATATATGGGAGCTATATCTAAATCTGGACCGATTTTCTTGAAACATGGCAGACATCATTCTAGGATCATTTCAGTACGTTATGCCAAATATCGTGCCAATCGAATGATATATAGGGACTTTGGGGCACCATTTACATGAAATCGGACGAAACTATATATGGGAGCTATATCTAAATCTGGACCGATTTTCTCGAAACTTGGCAGACATCATTCTAGGCTCAAATTAAGTACGTTATACCTAATTTAGTGCAAATCGAAGGATATATAGAGACTTTGGTGCACCATTTACATGAAATCGGACGAAACTATATATGGGAGCTATATCTAAATCTGGACCGATTTTCATGAAACTTGGCAGACATCATTCTAGACCTAAATGATTAGGCTGTACCAAATTTCGTGCAAATCGAAAGATATATAGGGACCGTTTACATTAAATCGGTTAAATATATATATGGGAGCTATATCTAAATCTGAACCGATTTTTTCCAATTTCAATAGGGTTCGTCCTTGGGCCGAATAAGTGACTTGTGCCAAATTTCATCCAAATCGGATCATAAATGAGACCTGTACTTTGTTTACAATATAACATCTACAGACGGACGGACGGACAGACGGACGGACGGACATGCATAAATCGACTCAGAAAGTGATTCTATGCATATTCTCAAAAGGAACCATGGGTATATCTCGATTCCTTTTGCCTGTTACAAACATATGCACAAAGACATAATACCCTGTACCACAGAGTGGTGAAGGGTATAAAAACCATATTCGGCAATGTTGTCTTCCACTTCAGCTGGTTCGCTTTTATATGCCTTCTGGGCTGGGGCATCTTCATCCATTCTGATAACATGACTTAGCCAACGTAGTCGCTGCAGCTCAATACGTCTAACAATGCCGATGTCCGAGAATAGCTATTGCAACTTATGGTTCATTCGATGGCGATATTAACCGTAAACAAAGATCGGCCCATAGATCTTTAGGAGAATTTTTCTCTCAAACACTACTAGAGCTGCCTCATCTGCTTGCGCAGGTACCAATGCTTTAGATCCATATAACAGCACGGGTAGTGAGTTTGGTCTGGCGAGTGGTGGCCTTGTTTCTAAACTGCTTACTTAGACCATAGTAGCATCTGTTGGCCATTACTATCCTTCTCCGATTTTAAAAACTGATGACTTTAGTTGTGTTTTTGGCGGAACCGAGGTATATAAAATCATTCACTACCTCGAATCTGTTGTTTTCAAGTTCCACAATTGGTCCGAGTCTACTGGACGTCTTGCGTGTTAATACCATATGTCTTCTTACGTTTACTGCCAGACCCTCTTTGACAGACTCCTTCTCAATTTGTTCAAAGGTGGCTGTTACCGCTCTCAATGTTCGACCCATTATGTCGATGCCATCGGCGTAGGCGAGTAACATGTGTTGTTTGGTGTACAGAGTGTCATTTCTGTTCACTGTTGCCTCTCGTATGACCTCACACAACAAACTGTCACCTTGTCTGAATCCTCGTTTGGTATTTAAGGGCGACGATAGGTCCTTTCCTACTTTAACTGCTGACATTGTACCAGTTAAAGTTGTCCTGCATCGCCTATTAATTTTTCAAGAATGCGAAACGGAGACATGGCTTGAAACACTTCTGAACGAATAGGGCTGTCGACTTTATAGTCAACGAATAGGTGGAATGTCTCTATGTGTTTTTCGTTGTTTTTTCCAGGATCTGGCGCAGAGTTAAAATCTGGTCAATGGTAGATTTGACAGGCCTGAAGCCACATTGGTATGGCCCAAAATTATCATGACCATTGGCTTCAATCGTTCACACAGCATGCTGGATAGCAGTTTATATGCGACGGGAAGGAGACTTATTCCTTATTTGACTTATTTGACACGTATAGTCTTTCCTTCTTTTTTGTGCGCGGGACACAGGATGCTGAGGTTCCATTCCTCTAGCCAAATGGCACAAATGAACCGGTCTTGAAAAAGCTGGTAATCCATCGGTACCTGCTCATCTTGGCTAGGTGGTATACACTCTATACCGTCATCTCTTATTGGTTCTGGGGTATCTTCTTCACCGCCACTATTTGATAGCAGCATATTTTCATAATGCTCCTTCCAGATCCTCAACACGCTGTCTGTATCTGTCACCAGGTTTCCATCTTCATCTCTACAGGAAGATGTGCCTACGCCAAAGCCTTCTGTTTGGTGTTTAAATCCTTGGAAAAATTTCCGGACGTTATTCTGACTCCTGTACATATCGATTTGCTCACGCTCACGTTTTTCTTGTTCTTTCTTATTTTTCTGAAAGTACGTTTCTCCTCTCTCGAGAATTCTCCAGAACATTACGTGTTGGTACTATTTGCAGGGTTGCCCTATACTAGTACGCTGGGTTTTTTTCCATCAGTAGCATTAAGACACTCCTCATCGTACAACGGTTTTCATGATGGTGGTTTTTGGTACCCAAGTGTTGCTTTTGCTGCAGTTTGTAGGGAGTGGACAATTCTTTGCCTGTGTGCTTCTATACTATTATCGGGACAAGAAGTGCTTTCGTCAAGTAATTGGGTAAGTTGGGCGGAGTAGGCCTCGGCTAACTGTTGTGTTTGCAGCTTTCGACGTCGAGTTTCCGTGTTGTGCTAGATCGCACCTTTGCTGCAACATTAAGACAAGTGCGAACCTTGGCTGCCACAGGGTAATGATCCGAATCGATATTCGCTCCTCGGATCGATCGAACGTCTTATACACTGGATGAATGCCTTCCATCTATCACAACATGATCAATTTGATTTTTCGTTGCTTGATCAAGAGAAATCCAGGTAGCCTTGTGTATATCGATAGGCTTGAATCTGGTGCTGCCAACTACCATATTTTTTGCTGCCGCGAAGGCAATCAACCTCATGCCGTTGTCGGATGTTTCTTCATGGAGGCTGAATTTTTCGATGGCGGGATCAAAATATGTGTGTGTGTTGTTTTCTTTTTCTTTGCTTTTTCATAGTAGGAGGTTTTTCCGAGTGTGGGCCTCGACCCATTTTTTATTGTGCCTTTGGGTGAACTCGCGGCATATATCAGCTCACTATTTCAATGGATAATGTAAATAGTTACCCCAGGTGACACCGCAGGGAGTTCAGTGTACACAATTGAGATGAAAGTCGGACCAAGATAAGCCTGGACTTTGCCATGTTAAAGCCAATCAGAGCCGTTGCTTGGTATCTATCATCTTCTACGTCACTACGAAAAAAAATATTTTAAAAAATCCACGCCTTCTTATAGGCTTTGAAATTACTTTTTTATTTCTCCTTACCCTACTAAGTTTATCCTCAGTGTAGAATACCTCAGACGCTATTTAAATAAATATTCGTAGAAACTTACCAACGAAAGGGAAAAGTAGCAAAACCAAAACCACACAATTAAAATGAGTGCAACTAAACAATAATAATAAAAATAAAAAAAACGCCATAGAAAATTGTATGACCGTACAAGAGTTACGTTGTATAAACAACACGTTTGAAGCGAAAGCAGCGCCAACAACTACTACAGCAACAACAACAACAACGAACGACGTCATTCTTTGCCGGTTTCTTTACTTTTGCTTTCAAAAGGACACAACGAAATAATGTGGTGCCGGGCGGCGACTCTAGTACTCACACTGCGACACACACACACAAACACCTGTACTGCCCCCCTTCATATGTAAATTCATTAAAACCGCTGTCACAACACAGACCCTAAAGTAAAGAAAGAAACTCTTTTGCGGTCAGTTCGTTTTGATTCTTTGGTGAAAACGTGCATCTTGCGATTAATCCACTGGCCGTACCGACTTGCTGGCTGGATTGCATAGAAGTTCGAAAAATAAAAAAAATAAAGTTCGTCCGAAGTTCGACAAAAAATTGAGTGAGTGTGTGTGTTGGTGTGTAAATGTGTGTGCATTTGTGGTCAAAAGGCAAACCAAACAAACAACCAATTTCAAAAATCTCTGAAAAAAATTTAAAGTGAAGTGAAATCTTGAAAAGCCACGCACACACATACACACAGAGGAAAACTTCATCCAAGATAATCACTTCATCAAAGGCTAGAGGCGTTTGTTTTTCTCTTTCTTTCTCTGTCTCTGTGATACGGTCCAGCTTTGAGAGGTATGTACCAAATTCTAGACATCATCATCATCATCGGCTTCTTTGTGTTAGTGCCGGTTTCACAGCATCTTAATACAGAAACACAAAGACACTTACACACATACACACGGACAGAGAAAAGCCAGTTTAGTGACTCTGGAATTGAATGGAGCTTAACGTTCTCCTCTTTTTTTTGTTTTTTTTTTCATTTGGATGCTGATCTGCTTCTAGAAGAAAAAAAAAATCGGAAATATTCCTTTGAAATCTGAAAGAAGAAAATTCTAAAAAAAATCTCCATAAGCAAGCAGAAGAAAGACATTTTGCAAATGTAATGTCTTTTTGCATCATTAAAATGTTAAATTGCAATAAAATCTTAATCGTCAACTTCAATTGGGATGGGGATGATGGTCTGGTTGTTGTTGTTGTTTTATATTGTTTTGGGATGCTGTTTGTGTAGAACTGGCTTCACATGCGGATGAGTAACTGCTGAGCCACTGCTCTCTGACTCTTTGGATTTCCGTTTTAACTGAAAAAATAACAAAATACAAAATAAATAAACAACAACAAAGTTGGAAATAAACAACTTAAAAGTCACTTTGCATATTCATAGGAGTAGCAACAGCAGCAGCACTTGAATCCCTTGTGTTTGATGTTCTTCTCGCTCACACTCGCTCCCTTCCTCCCTCTGCATCACACACACTGGGCTCTCAACAATTGTTGTGTTTATTCCTGGATGGTTGGTACTACCAGCTACGGCAACAGTATGCGTCCTGTGTGTGTCAGAGAAAAATACCTCTTCCTGTTGTTGTAGATCCTTTGAGATATACTCGACATTGGCTTAGTACAGTGATTTCGCCAATGAGTTGATGATGGATGACCTCTTCCTTCGACAAGAGGGAATTTTTAAAACAATTTCAGCTTATTACAAATTTAGCTCATTGATTAAGGATTACAAATTATACAAGAAATTGGCGAAGGATTAACAGAACAGTGAAATAAATTCATCAGGGAAATGTGTAAAGATGAATATTTTTGAAAACGACCAACACTAGGCGTGGATTTTTTAAAGAATATTTTCGAAAAGGACCTGCACATGGCGTGGACTATTTAAAGAATACTTTTCTAAAGGATCTACACAAAGAGTGTACTATTTAAAGACTATTTTTTTGATGTGTGAAAACAAGCGTGGATTTCATAAAAAATATTATTTTAAGGTCCATATATTTTTCTTGGGCATCAGTAACACACGGAGATTGTTTTGAAGCATATTTTTTTCGAGGTCTCTGAAAGGCTTGATTTCTTTAAATATTGTTTCGAGGTCAATAACTAGCGTGGATTTATATTCAGCATCAGGGTTTATATTGTTAATTTTGTCGATGTTTATGACAGGCTTGGAGTCATCATTTCAGGCCTGGGTAAAGCGTGGAATTTTTAAAGATATTTTTCATGGCTCTCCTAGCTCTCATATATAGGTCCGATCCCATTTTCTATATTCTTATTTTTCATTGTTCAGCCTAAGGGTTTGAAATTTTGCATCCCAGGTTCTTGTAGGATGAAAAAAATTTTTCCAGAAATCGTTGGTCCGTTTCCATGTCCAGGCCAATTTTTTGACTTACATTCACATTGTTTGCAGGCTGACGTATAACTATGCAGAAAATTATATATAAACATAATAGTCACCATATAAAGAGACCGTTCCCATTTGTAACATTTTTATACCCTTCACCACACTGTGGTATAGGGTATTATGTCTTTGTGCATATGTTTGTAACAGGCAAAAATAATCGAGATAGACCCATGGTTCCTTTTGAGAATATGCATAGAATCACTTTCTAAGTCGATTTATGCATGTCCGTCCGTCCGTCCGTCTGTCCGTCTGTCTGTCCATGTTAAATTGTAAACAAAGTACAGGTCGCATTTATGATCCGAATTGGATGAAATTTGGCACAGGTCACTTATTCGGCCCAAGGACGAACCCTATTGAAATTGGGAAAAATCGGTTCAGATTTAGATATAGCTCCCATATATATATTTAACCGATTTAATGTAAACGGTCCCTATATGTCTTTCGATTTGCACGAAATTTGGTACAGGCTAATCATTTAGGCCTATAATGATGTCTGCCAAGTTTCGTGAAAATCGGCCCAGATTTAGATATAGCTCCCATATATAGTTTCGTCCGATTACATGTAAATGGTGCCCCAAAGTCCCTGTATATCTTTTGATTTGCACGAAATTTGGCATAACGTACTGAATTAAGCCTAGAGTGACGTCTGCCAAGTTTCGAGAAAATCGGTCCAGATTTAGATATAGCTCCCATATATAGTTTCGTCCGATATCATGTAAATGGTGCCCTAAAGTCCCTTTATATCTTTCGATTTGCACGAAATTTGGTATAACGTACTGAATTGGGCCTAGAATGATGTCTGCCAAGTTTCGAGAAAATCGGTCTAGATTTAGATATAGCTCCCATATATAGTTTCGTCCGATTACATGTAAATGGTGCCCCAAAGTCGCTGTATATCTTTTGATTTGCACGAAATTTGGTATAACGTACTGAATTAAGCCTAGAGTGACGTCTGCCAAGTTTCGAGAAAATCGGTCCAGATTTAGATATAGCTCCCATATATAGTTTCGTCCGATATCATGTAAATGGTGCCCTAAAGTCCCTTTATATCTTTCGATTTGCACGAAATTTGGTATAACGTACTGAATTGGGCCTAGAATGATGTCTGCCAAGTTTCGAGAAAATCGGTCTAGATTTAGATATAGCTCCCATATATAGTTTCGTCCGATTACATGTAAATGGTGCCCCAAAGTCCCTATATATCTTTTGATTTGCACGAAATTTGGTACAGCCTAATCATTTAGGTCTAGAAAAATGTCTGCCAAGTTTCGTGAAAATCGGTCCAGATTTAGATATAGTTCCCATATATAGCTTCGTCCGATTTCATGTAAATGGTGCACCAATCTTCCTATATATCCTTCGATTTGCACGAAATTTGGCATAACATACTGAATTGAGCCTAGAATGATGTCTGCCACGTTTCGTGAAAATCGGTTCTGATTTAGATATAGCTCCCATATATAGTTTTGTTCGATTTTATGTAAATGGTGCACCAAAGTCCCTATGTATCCTTCGATTTGCACGAAATTTGGCATAAAGTACTGAATTAAGCCTAGGGTGATGTCTTCCAAGTTTCGAGAAAATCGGTCCAGATTCAGATATAGCTCCCATACATAGTTTCGTCCGATTTCATGTAAATGGTGCCCCAAAGTCCCTATATATCTTTCGATTTGCACGAAATTTGGTATAGCGTACTGAATTGGGTCTGGAATGATGTCTGTCAAGTTTCGTGAAAATCGGTACAGGTTTAGATATAGCTCCCTTTTATTATAGATTGATTTTAAGTAATTGACGCACCAAGGAACCAGTAGGAACAAAAC
The DNA here is from genome assembly GCF_032173495.1 of Musca vetustissima. Classification (NCBI taxonomy): domain Eukaryota; kingdom Metazoa; phylum Arthropoda; class Insecta; order Diptera; family Muscidae; genus Musca; species Musca vetustissima. The sequence continues at coordinate 188 of NW_026875790.1, read as the reverse complement.
GTTCTGAAATTAGTATAACCTATCCTGTGACAAGTTTGTTTGAAATCGCTTAATATTTGGATAGAGCTTCCATATATATTTTCGCCCGATTTCAAGTAAATTGGGCATCAAACTTCCCATGTTAGTCAGTTTGACATCAAATTTTGCACAACGTACAAAATTGAGCATAGAATTATGTAGTTGCGTTT
>NW_026875789.1:0-18592 GCF_032173495.1 Musca vetustissima | reverse complement strand
TCTATCCTTCTTATATCGAGAAAGCGCAAAAGGAACCAAGAATACTAATTGGAATGTAAAAGGATTATAAGTTATGTACTGTGAAAGATTGTTGTTGCTGTTGTTATTGCTGTATTTGTATTCGAGTTTGTTTTTGGTTTTCTTTTATTGTTTTTCATTACCATTTCATATTCCTGCGCTCTATTTTTTTGTTTGCCTCTTCCATGGTCTCGAGTCAGTGAGAATTTGTTTTATTTGCAACCTTTGTATATTTCCATTTTTCGTAGCTGCCGCCTACTGCTCCTCCTCTCCATCATCATCTTCGTTTTTGCAAATATTGCAAAAGCATCAATGGCAACACCAGCCAGCAATGCTTCGTCAAATATAAACATTGCCACAAGTGCCTTTACCATCACCAGAGGAGCAGTTTAACAATTCAAACAATTTTCAATGAAACATTACCACCATCAAGCCAACCAACCTCTTGCCCATTCATTCCGTCAACTTCAACAGTCATCCTGGCGATCACAGAGAGAGAAAAGGGGTACCCAACCACCCATTTATGCAATCGGCACACTCAGAGCAATACAAATGAATTTTTAAGGAAATATTCTGTAGAGGAATGCAAAATATCAACAACAACAACGGCTGTATCAGCATTCTGGGTTCCTGGTAGAAATAACAACAAATCCCCTTGTACAACTCTGGAGAGGGGTTGATTAAAATTTAAGCCCCCTCAAAGTATGCAAAGGAATGTGCTTCAATCTTCTTTTTTTGGATTTTTTTACCGGCATAAAAGGCATTGACATTGTAAAATGCTAAATTGAAAGCGAGTCAAGTAAAAAATATTGTAAACAACAACATTGCCACCAACAACACCACCATCACTGCAACAACACGAAACGTCAAGAGCAACCAACCAACATCAGCGGCAGCAGAAGACAATAAAGTCAACACAAATGCAAATACAATTGGGAGTTGAGGGCACAACAAGGATAATGCTAACGGCTAACCAATCGCCCATACGCCCAGAAATATGCATTCAATGTTGGTTGTTGTACCACTCAATCACACAAATGCACAAATCATTGGCGGTAGGCGTACATACATAAGATTGAAATGTAAAATAAATAAAGGTGTAAATAAAAAATGTAAAGGATACCACTCCTATGATGAATGTCTATAAATGGAGGAATGGGAAAGATGACTGTGAATCCGTAAAAATATGGCACAGGGTTTTTCTGTTTTCGTGATAAGTGATTTGCATGCTATCTGTAAAGGTCAGTTGTGAAGATTCATAAATTCCTTTACATTTTCATGGAAGGAAGGAAACGAGAATCTGTTACTAGAAGTTGATAACATTGTGCGACGAAATTTTGGGAGGGTGGAAAATTCCTATTTGAGATACAAGACATGGTCAAAGTTCGGATATTTGGCGTAATATTTTTTTCCTGGCGAACCTATTATACATGTATACATGTACATGAGGACCCCGCCTAAAATCTAATGAGCAATATTTTTTGTAAAATATTGCGATTATTCGATTGCACTGAAAAATTTCACTCTAAACCAGTAAGGAAAGTAGTAAAATCGGACTGGGCCGACTATATGATACCCTTCACCACTTTGGCTATATTGTACATATGTATACTCACAACTGCATATCAATGTTCCCTCGAAGGTACATACTCATGCCTTTCTGCAACCTATGTAAAATTTAATTTTATTCGGCAGATTTAGAGTCGTCTGTGTACCATGGGACAAATTTATGGAAAACGATTTCTAGCAAAATTTATATCCCCTATTCGGCAAGCCACACTGTTAAATATTTAATCTGTATCAGATACCCGTTCGAAATACATATGTATGCTAGCTACATCTGCACCAATTTCAACAAAACGCAATAATGTAATTCAAGTCTCAATCGAAATCTGAATCGATTTTCCCGAAACTTGGCACACATCATTCGAGAACATTTACCTTTAATCGGACGAAAATATATATGGGAACTATATCTAAATCTGAACCGATTTTTCCCAATTTCAATACGGTTCGTCCTTGGGCCAAATATGAGACCTATCTCAAATTTCATCCAATTCGAATCATACATGCGACCTGTACTTTGTTTACAATTTAACATGGACAGACGGACGGACGGACGGATGGATGAACGGACATGCATAAATCGACTTAGAAAGTGATTCTATGCATATTCTCAAAAGGAACCATGAGTCTATCTCGATTATTTTTGCCTGTTACAAACATATACACAGAGACATAATACCCTGTACCACAGTGTGGTGAAGAGTATAAAAATAGCTAGAATTCAAGATATGTAGCTACCTCTTGCTTCATAATAGGGTAGCGAGCAAAAAATATGATCACTTCATATCTCCGAACTTTGATCTATTGAAATTTTTCATTCCCAGACAATGAGGAAAGATATATAGGGAATTTGTTGCACCATTTTCGTTTAATCGGACCAAACTATATATGGGAGCTATATGTAAATCTGAAACGATTTTCACCAATTTTAATAGGGTTCATCGTTGGGTCGTGCTTAAAAAATATTAGGATGGGGAAAAATAAATCCATTATAAAGAATCTGAGAAATGATCGAAGTTGACCGGCATATTAGCAGTCGTAACAACGCCCAGGAGCTAAAAATCGACCATAAAACTATTTTTAACAATTGACACAAAAGTGGATTGAAAAAGAACCACTCCAATTAACATAAAAAATAGGGTGGATCGAATTTACATCTGCGAAGCCTTGGCAACACGGAATGAAATAGACCCATTTCTTAAACGGATGGTGACTGAAGATGAGAAATGAATCACATACGATAACTCTGTGCGTGGGCGTGGTCAAAGAGCGATGAAACTCCCCAAACGGTGGTCAAACCATGACTAACGGCCAGGAAGGTACTACCATGCATTTGGTGGGACTGGAAGGGGATTATTTTGTTGCTTCCTTATGCTAAACGCTAAATTCTGATCTGTACTGTCAATAACTGGACCGTTTGAAGATAGCAATTGACCAGAAACGGCAAGAATTGGCCAACAGGAGAGGTGTCGTGTTCCACCAGGACAACGCTAGGCCGCACACATCTACAGTGACTCGCCAGAATCTTCGGGAGCTTGGTTGGGAAGTTTTAGTGCATCCGCATACACCCGGACTTGGCACCAAACGATTATCATCCTTTCTTACATTGTAAAATTTCTTTAATGATAAAAAAAATTATATCTAGGGAGGATTGTGAAAATCGACTACTAGAGGCTTTTGCATATAGAGAGCAGGACTTCTATTAAGGGGCATTATGAAGTTACCTTTCAAATAGCAACAAATCATACAACAAAACTGTGCATATTTGGTCAAAATCGGACAAATATTGGCACTATGGTACTCCATTTACTAAAAATCGGCCGAAAATATATATGGGAGCTATAACTAAATCTGTCTCAATCGGACCAATATTGGCAGTATGGTTCCCCATTTACATAAAATCGGACCAAGCTATATATGGGAGCTATATCTAAATCTGAACCGATTTTAACAAAACATGGCATATAACAATCTAGACCTAATTAAGTGCTCTGTGTAAAATTTTGTTTCAATCGGACCAATATTGGCTGAATGGGGCTCCATTTATATAAAATCGGACGAAGCTATATATAGAAGCTATATAAATCTGAACCAATTTCAACAAAAATTGACATATAACAAACTAGACCTAATTAAGAACTCTGTGTAAAATGTTGTTTCCATCGGACCAATATTGGGTGTATGGTGCTCCATTTACTTAAAATCGGACGACACTATATATGGGAACTATATCTAAATCTTAACCGATTTTCTCCATAGGGCTCGTCTTCTTGCCCAATAAGTGACATGTGCCAAATTTCATCGAAATCGGCTCATAAATGCGACCTGTACTTTGTTCACAAAAATATATGGACGGACATGCATAAATCGGCTCAGAAAGTGATTCCATGTATATTCTCAAAAGATACCATGGGTCTATCTCGATTCCTTTTGCCTGTTACAAACATGTGCAGATAGACATAATACCCTGTACCACAGTGTGTTGAAGGGTATAAATAAGGGATTTCTTTTTCCCCATCCTAATATCTGAGGTATGAAATGGGCCAACAATTTTATTTTTGTCGCTCTAAAAGTCACAATTATTATCGGAACTCAATGAAATTTTAAACCAGGAAGGGAATCTGGAAAAAGGAGAAACACGACTGTTTTGATGTAGATCGGTCAATATTTAGCGGGTCAAATAGACCTAGACTTTTAAGTGAAAAGTAAATATTTAAAGGTGGGAGGGAATATTTATCGTGTCAAATAGACCTAGACTTTTGTGTGAAAAGTAAATATTTAAAGGTGTCTGAAATTTTACACGAAATTCCGCTTATGGTCATGGATGTCGCCTACACTTTTCGGTTATATTGAAATGACATATTATTTAAATGAACCGAAAGCTTTTTTTGTCAGATTTTCTAGCCCCTCCGGAGGTATTTTAGTGTATCCCGTGCATTGCAACCCAAAGGCTTGCTACTACATTGTAGGGTATCTGCCTAAGTTATGAAACTACTTACAAAACAACACGTTACGCATAAAAAGCACTACAACTTCTCGTTTATTTCAGGCCATATTTCATCCTGACGCTGCTGCTGCTGTTGTTCAGAACAAAGTTATGCCATGTTGTTTGCCGACAAGATGCATTGGAATTCCGTTTTTTGTGCAAAACACTTTTCGCATGAAAATATGGTTCACAATAACGTGACCACCTATGACGAGGATGATAGTTGTTAGTTCATTTATGTGTGTGTTTCTTAGCTGGAGAGTTTTCACCGAGTACATGGATGAAATTTTCCATTCATTTATTCTGGTTCACTTTGAATTTACAATAATGCCTACTTTTGACAACAACAACAGCAACAACGAAATTTTTAGATGGAAGCTATGATGAATGCCGCTCATAAAAGACAACGACAACTGCATTTCAATGGAGCATGTAGGAAAGGGGGTGATCAAGTTCACTGCAATTGAGCAGGATGGGCGTTGCTGTCCATAATGTTGTTGATGACGATGATGATGCCACTGTTTGCTGAAATGTTATTGAAACTGTGGGAGTTTGTGGTTTCACAACTCTGACACCAGACCCGCTAACATACACATATCCTGAGTTACTTCCGCTGTTAACTGTTTATATTTACCTTCATGTTTTTCCTGGACTCGATGTTTACCTTTAAAGTGCCGCCTTTTGCCTACCCCACATTAATGAGGATGCAGTTTTTGTCGTTGTTGTTGCTGTCGCTGGCAAATAAATGAACCATTACCATTACACCCGTTCAGGTAACATTTCTACATTTAATCACAATAACCTTTCTCAATGGTCGTAATAAATTGCGCATCAAATCCTTTCGCAAAAGAAAAAAAAACGAAGCAACGAAATAAAATGAACTCAAACGGGCCTAAAATGATTATTTATTAATTTGTATATCTCAACGAGTCAGTCTGCAAGGAACCAGGCAGGCAGCTAGCCAGCTATGGAATCTCAGTGGCTGGTTTTGCATGTTTGCTTGTGGCGGATAAACAAAAATCATATTCAACCTTCTGTCTGGCACAGGTCGTAAATCAGTATTGAGGCAAATGAACGACCGAAGCAGATAATGACACTGAACTCAACTCAAAATTTGTTTATACAGGGCATTGCTTTTTCAGCAGTACTGCATGAATTGCGATGGAATGACATGGAAAGGATTGTGGAGCAGAGTTATCTTTATTACCGCCACAGACACATTAAAATTATTAAAAATATTTGTTTTATTTTGGTTTTTATTTATTTTAACGGTGTGCATAGTTGTTGGAGGAGATTTAGCAATTAATCGCTCGTATTCCTGTAGGTGGAATTTTTAATTATGGAAAATGATTTAAAATTTCTATTCAGGCAGGATAACTTAGAGTTCTATTTTGGTTAACTTTACTCAGCCAGGTTAAAATTAATATTTCTTTCTTTGTATATGTCAAAACATTAACCTTAATCGAAATTAATCTGCAAATAAGTTTTTCACCCTTCAATATCCCACAATGACAGCATACAACCAAGTCATTAGAAAAATGTGGTTAAACTCTTCTTTATACCGACAATTTGGCTCTATATCAAAATAAATTTGCAAAACTCTTTCTCGAAGATCCCGCAATACCAAATTAACACCTTCAAATGGTGCGATATCTGGAATGGCAAAAATACAGCCTCTTCAATGGGAAAATGCGGCTAAACCCTTAAAAATACCACGAATGAAGCCGATCCTTCTTTGTATGGGGTCTATGCCATAACAATAAACTAAATCGAAAATCGCCCTACAAGAACTCACAATGACAACTTACAGCCAATTTATTAGAAAACATGTTGTTTAACTTTTCATATCGAAATAAATTTGCAAAACTGTTTTTCCAAGATTCCGAAATCCCACATTAACACACTCACAAGGTGCGATATCTTCAAAATATCGAAGTGGAACGGAGCCTTTATTTAATGGAAATGTCAAAACAGGAACCAATATCAAATTATTTTGCAAATATGTTTTCCAACCTCCAAGAACCTCCTTACAAATACCGAAAATGATGCAGATACTTTATGTGGTGGTGTGGCTCTGCATAGATGTATGTCAGTTCCTTTGATGGGAATATGCAGTTATGGCCTTTCAATAAGGCAAAATCAGTATATGAGGGCTATGTCAAAACATGACCTTATATCGAAATAATTATGCAAACCTGTTTATCAACCTCCGAGAACCTGTAATGCGTAATTAAAGCCCCTCCAGGTCGAAAGTGCGACTAAAAACTTGAAAATATCGGGAAAGAGGCGGGATCATTCAACAAGGGATCTGTCTAATCTTGAACATATCTTTGTCACCGGTTGAGAGATGCGACCAAACCCATAAAAATACCGAAAATGGCTCGGTACCTTTATATGTAAACTATATCAAAACGTGAACCCATATATTCCATTTGTGTGCGCAAGAGATCTTTTATAAATATTCCGAACTTTATGGGGTTATAATTTTATTCTAATTAAGAATATGTACACTTTATGGGGTCTCCGGTAGATAAGTTCGTTAATAATAGGTGAAGCATGGTATAACCTACTGAATAAAATTATGTATTAGGTGATGATTTTCTGTCAATTGTCCGAATTAGTTCAAAGACATTTAAAAATTGTATCCCCGTGAAGAATCCATTCTCATGAATTTATAGCTCTCGGTAACCCTTTTGTTGTGTCTTTTTCGCGCTGTGGCCCCCGTGCTTAACACAACATCTGTCCACAACCATTGGGTTGTTATCCCCATAACCCGTTGGGTACCTCCTTGAGGTTTAACCCCTATTATGTGTCCGCGATCTTTAGGGTTTCCAGTGTTATTATATTAATAACCCACCCGTAACACTTATGTCTCCAGGGTGTCCGTAACCCAAGGTCCTTCGCATACTTCTCCGTAATGAACACACTTGAGGGGTCCGTAACACTTGGATCCCTCGCGTCTTAGCTTATTAGGAACGGCTTCGAGGAGTCCGTAACAATTAAATGCCTTGCAGACAAGTTAATTAGGAACTCTCCTTGAAGAGTCCGTAACTCTTGGGTCTCTCGGGAGTCCAGCTTATTAAGAACCTCCTCGAGGTTTCCGTAACTCTTGAATCCCTAGCTATTATATATGAGTGTTAGACGTATTTATCGCAGTTCTTCGGTACCCCAAATCTTACTATATGCGGTGTTCGCAACTACATAGAAAAGCCATGAAACTCTCTTGAAGTATCTGTAAATCTTGAATCCCTACGTATTTATATATTTGTGCCCGACATATTTACCCTTTGTGATATCCGCAACCGAAATCTAAATATATGAGGTGTTCATAATTCTTAGAATTAAAATAAAATCAAGTCTCCGATGAACTTGGTAACGATATTTTCAACTGGAAATACTGAGGCTGGTCCTTGATGTATCCGTAATCCTTAAATCTATCGCTATTATATAATATCTCAATGTCCGATATGTTTACCCTTTGAGATGTTATCTTGGTTAACCGAATTTAACCGTAATCATTAGGACTTCCTACATAGAATTATGTATGTAGGATTATGTAGCCCAAAAGTTGCGGCATCAAAAAGTTTAGTTCCCTACTTCAACAAATTTCTTAAGGCGCCCTAGAGTACCTTTACAGATCTATATTCCCCAAAGTATTCTTATTTGAATCCTGTAGCATTCTTCCTTGAGTATATCCTATCGAATCCTTTTTTGAGTAGAATCCTTTCGTATTTCTGATTCAGTAATTACCTTGCAGTAATATCCTTCCGTATCATGGCTTGAGTACTTATTAAGGTCTATACTCTTGTAGTGGAATCATGCATTATCCTTGAGGATAGTTCCACTAAGGCCACACCTAAGTGAAGTATTCATATAGCAGCTGTTTTGATGGTCCTTATCAAGGTCTCTAACTCCTTAATCGTCCTGTGATATTTCCCACATAGAATTCTCATTCAGGTATCTAAAATCCCAAGCAAAATATTACCTTCCCCCTGATTATAAAACTTCGGACAGACGCAACCAGTCCATTCTCTCGAATATAAAAAACTGCTTTTGCGAACTGTCGACTCCGGTGAGCTTACTTTTAAGCGGAAATCTATCCTTACAAGATGACACACACATTACCCCCAAAACTTGTTTTCTAAATCATCAAATTATAGATCGGCCTCAGCCAAACTATGGGGAAGAATGTATCATTCAAGGTCTCCTAGTCGGGCTCCAACAGGTCTTCGATGAACCTAGGAATCCTGAGGCTGTTCCTCATCCCTTCTAGATGTCTGCAAAACTTGAGTACCCAAATCGATTTCGATTGAACCATATTTATTTCTCTTTGTCAGTCATCCAGAATCCTTGGATATTTCGTAGCCTAAGGGTGATGCGCGCCTAACCCTCCAAACAAATATACTAAACAATAAACAGAGAGAGAGAGTATCCCTGTCAAGAATACTTAAACAGGTCTTCGATAAACCTTGAAGTGGGTTTGCCAACTAGGAATACTGAGGCAGATCCCAGCCCAGCCCAAAAACCTGAGAGAACTTGTGTAAAAATGATAGCACGAAAAAGCATTGGTCGGAAATACGTATATTAGGATTTTCCTACAGACGTTTTTATTAAAGTTTTCTATAGAAAGTTCAATTTACTACGGCTGATTTAAGTTCATCCATAAACACCCAATTTTTCAAGTCAAATATTGTATTTTCCTTTGAAAATCCTTCAGCCTGTTTAAAATTATGTTTACCTGTAGAAAAACATCTATCCGATTTAATTAAATTATCACCAATAACACAGCATTTCCGCAGTATCTTATTCATAAATTAAATACAGCTTTGAGGCCAATTATCTTCGCTCCCACAAGCTGTTTGTTTGACTGTTTGTATTATTTGCGGTTTAAATTAGATTATTAAATAAAAACCACATACATTTATTATTTGTATGCAGATTTAATAATATTCCCTACCACAACAAAAACAAAAAACTCTCCTTCCCCCTGGAGGTTATCAAATTCCACCACAAAAAAAACAGAAAATTAAATTTCGCTTCATTTTGCATTGCTTTCCATATTCGCTGATTGTCTCTCCTGTTCTCTCCCCGAACAATTGTTATAATTCTGATCTCTGTGGCAAACAAAAAGACTCCGCTGTCTGTTGTCTACCTTCAAATGCCAGAAATAACCTTGACTTTATTTTTGTACCTTGCCTGCCAGGAGTATAAGGACCTTTATGCCAAGTTGTCGCCCCTCCTCGTTCAGGCATATTACTCCTCCACATTACTTTCCGCTTTATTTTTGATACAGTAGAGATTAGATTTAAAATGGAACAAAAAAAGCGGGGAATGCCATCGCCAAATCGTGAAAAAAGTCGCGTGCTTGTCTGCTATTTTTCCATTTTTTTGCGGATACTTTGTTCTGTTGTCGTTGTTGTTGTATTATTTTTTTTCTGTGGTAATCTTTTACCATTTCCGCTATTCGTTGGCATTCGTTGAATTTTCTCCGGGGGAATTGCGGCTGGCTGAGTTTACCGGTGGAAGCTGTTTCTCCTGCTGGCGTTGTTGTTTCTATTACTGTCATTACTGTTGTAAGGATATCCATATCCTGTCTGTGTGTAATTATGGCTTCTATTTTTATCAGTTTGTCTGTAGAAATGAAATCCGGCAAATTTTCTCCGCCGTTAACTGAGTGACAATGCCTTTTTGGCTTAATGTCGCTAAATTTATACCACATTTATTTGTTCCTTTGTGCCAGGTAATGGTTACTATAATTTGTAAAGGATTTTCACGCAAATTCAGAATACATTGCACCGATATATGAGATTCAAGGAGAACCAAATACAAGGCAATAACTACGTTTATGCAAATATATTAAGGATTTTCAATAGAAATCCGTATTCAGCTCCGCTGAATTGCAACATTTTCAAAGAAACTCTTATTCAGCCAGGCTGAATTGAAGATTTCCTATAGAAAATCTAATTCAGCCAGGCTGAATTGAAGATTTCCTATAGAAAATCTAATTCAGCCAGGCTGAATTGAAGATTTCCTATAGAAAATCTAATTCAGCCAGGCTGAATTGAAGATTTCCTATAGAAAATCTAATTCAGCCAGGCTGAATTGAAGATTTCCTATAGAAAATCTTATTCAGCCAGGCTGAATTGAAGATTTCCTATAGAAAATCTTATTCAGCCAGGCTGAATTGAAGATTTCCTATAAAAAATCCTATTCAGCCAGGCTGAATTGAAGATTTCCTATAGAAAATCCTATTCAGCCAGGCTGAATTGAAGATTTCCTATAGAAAATCCTATTCAGCCAGGCTGAATTGCAGATTTCCTATAGAAAATCCTATTCAGCCAGGCTGAATTGCAGATTTCCTATAGAAAATCCTATTCAGCCAGGCTGAATTGCAGATTTCCTATAGAAAATCCTATTCAGCCAGGCTGAATTGCAGATTTCCTATAGAAAATCCTATTCAGCCAGGCTGAATTGCAGATTTCCTATAGAAAATCCTATTCAGCCAGGCTGAATTGCAGATTTCCTATAGAAAATCCTATTCAGCCAGGCTGAATTGAAGATTTCCTATAGAAAATCACTATTCAGCCAGGCTGAATTGAAGATTTCCTATAGAAAATCCTATTCAGCCAGGCTGAATTGAAGAATTTCTAAATAAAACAAACATAATCCCTTGTATGGAATGTATTCATTGCCTCCTATTTGTCAAGAAAATTTGTTCTATTGTCTAAGCCCTCCCAAAGAATTTAAATTGATGAACGAAATTTACATTCCTCTTGTACCACTTATTCTTCTTCTTTTACTTCCTACACATCTTCTACCATGCTCTTTGCAACAACATTCATCCTGAAGCGCCTCACATAACTTTAAATCCCGTTACATTCATCAACAGTAGATAAGTGTGAATGCAACATGTTTGACCCAAAGAAATTAGTCAAAAGCGGAGAATAAGAAATTGAAGGAGTCAAGCGAGAACAACGCCAGTGTTTTACTTCCTCCTTCATGGTTATCAAAAGCACTTTTCTTGTTCTTGCTACATTGTCTCAAAAACCAGTGCTCCATACCGACCGGAGGAAATTCTCTTCATGCATTCAAATGCATCATTCATTGTGTTTAACTATCAGCTTTGTGATTATCTGCCATTCTATCGAGTCAGCAGCGGCAGTGGAAGTACTACTGCTATCTTGGTGGGACGCAATAACTTGATGGCTGGTTAGCTGTAATCATGGTTACATAGCCATCTTCTTCATCATCGTCATCTAGCTATTCACAATGTCTGTGAGAGTCTGGGCATTCATTCTCGTTTTGTTTTCGTTTGGCCAATAAGCATACGACTAGCTGACTGGCTGGACCGGCGGGCGGGCAACACATCATCACAATCTTTATTATGTAAAAGTTATCCATCACCATCACAACCATCCAGCCAGTCAGCCAACCAAGTAGCCGGTAACTAAAGAAAGAAAAGTGGCTAAATAAGTAAGCATTGTTGGCTAGGATCATCATCAGCGTCATCATCGTGAAAAGAAGTGCAAGGAAATCAAGTTGAAGTGTTGGAGGCCACCTTATCTCTTTGGTTATTTCTTTTATCTTCAGTTTTTTTTTCTTGTAGCCTTTGCAATTCCCAGTAAAAGCAAATGAAAGAAAAACAACAACAACAACGAGGTGGAAGAAAAATCAGCGTATGATTTGTGATTTGTTGCCTTTGGGGTCATATGGATGGTAATGCTGCTGCTGTTGCTGCTTATATGCATGCTGAGATGGTCATGGTAGTCAATGGTGTTGCTGACAATTGCTAATAGTGTTGGTGTTGTTGCTGCTGTTGCAGTTGCAATTTGTTTCCTTATGCTGCCACATTCAAAGAAGAAGCCAAGTAGGCAATTATCTTGTTAGATAAGCAAAAACGAAGCAAATTATGCGAATCAATTTTGTGCAAATTATTTTCTAATTTCTTATTAAAGACGGGATGATAATGGAGTGGATTTTTTGAAAAAATTTTTTTATTGTTCGGTATTGGAAATATGAAGTTTTGCTATAGAAAACCTGTAAGGAAAGTAGTAAAGTCGGACGGGGCCGACTATATGATACCCTTCACCACTATGGGTATATAAAACAGGACTATTAACATGAAATTGGACGAACTAAAATATGTGATACTTATCTAAATGTGAATCGCCTTAGATCAATCCGTAAACAAGTCATTCGTTTGTTACAATGGTACAAAATTATATAAATCGACTTCAAACAAAGCATTAGGACATCCGTTGGGCTATGTCTGTACTTCTAGAAAACGCAACTACGTTATTCTATGCTCAATTTTGGAAATTGTTCAAAATTGCATGTCAATCTGACAAACATGAGGAGTTTGATGCCCAATTTATTAACATCGGGCGTAAATATATATGGAATCTATATCCAAATATGAATCGATTTCAACGAAACTTGTCACGGGTTAGGATATACTAATTTCAGTACGTTTTGTTCCTATCAGCCTATTGGTTCCTTGGTGCGTCAATTACTTAAAATCAATCTATAACAAAAGAGAGCTATATCTAAAACTCAACCGATTTTCACGAAACTTTGCACACATCATTCTGGACTAAATTCAGTACGATATGCCAAATTTCGTGAAAACCGAAAGATATATATTGACTATGATGCACCATGTACATTAAATCGGACGAAATTATATATTTGAGCTATATTTACATCTTGACCGATTTTCACGAAACTTGGCAGATATCATTCTAGGCTCACTTCATTACGTTATGCCAAATTTCGTGCAAATCGAAGGATATATAGGGACTTTGGTACACCATTTACATGAAATCGGACGAAACTATATATGGAGCTATATCTAAATCTGGACCGATTTTCTCGAAACTTGCCAGACATCACTCTAGGCTCAATTCAGTACGTTATGCCAAATTTCGTGCAAATCGAAGGATATATAGGGACTATGGTGCACCATTTACATGAAATCGGACGAAGCTATATATGGGAGCTATATCTAAATATGGACCGATTTTCACGAACAAGGCAGACAACATTCTATGCTTAATTCAGTACGTTGTGCCAAATTTCGTGTAAATCGAAGGATATATAGGGACTTTGGTGCACCATTTACCTTAAATCGGACTAAACTATATATAGGGACTTTGGTGCACCATTTACATGAAATCGGACGAAGCTATATATGGGAGCTATATCTAAATCTGAACCGATTTTCTCGAAACTTGGTACATATCATTCTGCACCTAATTCAGTACTCTATGCCAAATTTCATGCAAATCTTATGATATATAGGGACTTTGGTGCACCATTTACCTTAAATCGGACGAAACTATATATGGGAGCTATATCTAAATCTGAACCGATTTTCTCGAAACTTGGCACACATCATTCTGGACCTAATTCAGTACTCTGTGTCAAATTTCATGCAAATCGAAAGATATAGAGGGACTTTGGTGCCCCATTTACCTTAAATCGGACGAAACTATATATGGGAGCTATATCTAAATCTGAACCGATTTTCTCGAAACTTGGCACATATCATGCTGCACCTAATTCAGTAGACTGTGCCAAATTTCGTGCAAATCGAAAGATATATAGGGACTTTGGTGCCGATATCGGGCGAAAATATATATGGGAGCTATATCTAAATCTGAACCGATTTTTCCCAATTTCAATAGGGTTCGTCCTTGGGCCAAATAAGTGACTTGTGCCAAATTTCATCCAAATCGGATTATAAATGCGACCTGTACTTTGTTTACAATTTAACATCTACAGACGGACAGACGGACAGACGGACGGACGGACGGACATGCATAAATCGACTCAGAAAGTGATTCTATGCATATTCTCAAAAGGAACCATGTGTCTATCTCGATTATTTTTGCCTGTTACAAACATATGCACAAAGACATAATACCCTGTACCACAGTGTGGTGAAGGGTATAAATAGCATATCTTTCATCCAGCCTGTCTGAATATGATTTTCTATAGGAAATCTTTCATTCAGCCTGGCTGAATAAGATTTTCGAAAGGAAATCTTCACTTTAGCCTGGCTGAATAAGATTTTCTAAAGGAAATCTGCAATTCAGCCTGGCTGAATAAGATTTTCGAAAGGAAATCTTCACTTTAGCCTGGCTGAATAAGATTTTCTAAAGGAAATCTGCAATTCAGCCTGGCTGAATAAGATTTTCTATAGGAGATCTTCAATTCAGCCTGGCTGAATAAGATTTTCTATAGGAAATCTTCAATTCAGCCTGGCTGAATAAGATTTTCTATAGGAAATCTTCAATTCAGCCTTGCTGAATAAGATTTTCTATAGGAAATCTTCAATTCAGCCTGGCTGAATAAAATTTTCTAAAGGAAATCTTCAATTCAGCCTGGCTGAATAAGAGTTTCTATGGGAAATTTTCAATTAAGTATGGCTGAATAAGTTTTTCTCTAGGAAATCTTCAATTCAGCCTGACTGAATAAGATTTTCTATAGGAAATCTTCAATTCAGCCTGGCTGAATAAGATTTTCTATAGGAAATCTTCAATTCAGCCTGGCTGAATAAGATTTTCTATAGGAAATCTTCAATTCAGCCTGGCTGAATAAGATTTTCTATAGGAAATCTTCAATTCAGCCTGGCTGAATAAGATTTTCTATAGGAAATCTTCAATTCAGCCTGGCTGAATAAGATTTTCTATAGGAAATCTTCAATTCAGCCTGGCTGAATAAGATTTTCTATAGGAAATCTTCAATTCAGCCTGGCTGAATAAGATTTTCTATAGGAAATCTTCAATTCAGCCTGGCTGAATAAGATTTTCTATAGGAAATCTTCAATTCAGCCTGGCTGAATAAGATTTTCTATAGGAAATCTTCAATTCAGCCTGGCTGAATAAGATTTTCTATAGGAAATCTTCAATTCAGCCTGGCTGAATAAGATTTTCTATAGGAAATCTTCAATTCAGCCTGGCTGAATAAGATTTTCTATAGGAAATCTTCAATTCAGCCTGGCTGAATAAGATTTTCTATAGGAAATCTTCAATTCAGCCTGGCTGAATAAGATTTTCTATAGGAAATCTTCAATTCAGCCTGGCTGAATAAGATTTTCTATAGGAAATCTTCAATTCAGCCTGGCTGAATAAGATTTTCTATAGGAAATCTTCAATTCAGCCTGGCTGAATAAGATTTTCTATAGGAAATCTTCAATTCAGCCTGGCTGAATAAGATTTTCTATAGGAAATCTTCAATTCAGCCTGGCTGAATAAGATTTTCTATAGGAAATCTTCAATTCAGCCTGGCTGAATAAGATTTTCTATAGGAAATCTTCAATTCAGCCTGGCTGAATAAGATTTTCTATAGGAATTCTTCAATTCAGCCTGGCTGAATAAGATTTTCTATAGGAATTCTTCGATTCAACCTGGCTGAATAAGATTTTCTAAAGGAAATCTTCATTTCAGCCTGGCTGAATAAGATTTTCTATAGGAAATCTTCATTTCAGCCTGGCTGAATAGAATTTTCTATAGGAAATCTTCAATTCAGCCTGGCTGAATAGAATTTTCTATAGGAAATCTTCAATTCAACCTGGCTGAATAGAATTTTCTATAGGAAATCTTCAATTCAGCCTGGCTGAAAAAAAATTTTCTATAAAAAATCTTCAATTCAGCCTGGCAGAATAAGATTTTCTATAGGAAATCTTCATTTCAGCCTGGCTGAATAAGATTTTCTATAGGAAATCTTCAATTCAGCCTGGCTGAATAAGATTTTCTATGGGAAATCTTCAATTCAGCCAGGCTGAACATGGTATTTTGAAGAAAATATTTAATTCAGCTTGACTGCATATGGGTTTTTGTTGGAAATCGTTGATTCCGCTTGGCATAATATGGATTTTTACTTGTTCTGAATTAATTGTTCAAACTTTAAAATATATCCCCCCATTCAATTTCCCTCAATTGGCACGTGGAAATAAAACGTGTTTGTGTGCGTGCATGTGTTTGACATAACACAAAGTTTCGTTTAAAATGCAAATTATAACATTTTTTTGCCATTTGTCTGACCCGTATTTTTTCAAAGAATTGTTGTTGTATGTTTCATTGCTATTTCCTTCTACCTCCTAGAATTTATTGAGAAACTAAAATTGTTATATATTTCTTTTTGCGAAATTTTGCAGCTGTTATTGTGGTTTCAGGCATTCCTTTGTTATTTTCCATTTAAAAAAAATGCCAGCGTGTTGTTCAAAAGAAACATGGCAAGGATATTTTATTATTTATTTAACAACATTGCCAAGTGAATTGTTTCTCTATTGATTTTCATTTAGTCCCCCCACCACCCCCCTACGCCAACAAAAGGAGTTGTGTTTAATTCAATGATTCTCAGAAATTGAATATGAATATTTATTTTATTGACTTTTGCAATTGATTTTAAATGGAAATTTATTCCGAAAAAAATTCAATGTGTAGTCTTCAAAGAAATGTCTACAGGTAAAATTCATTATGCTTGTTTATTTCTGAGAATGTTTTTCTGTCAAAGAAACAAATTAATATTCAGTGATTTAAAAAGGAAGCTTTTAAGTTTGGAATATTTATTTTCTTTAAACTGTGATAATGAAATTGTTGTTGGGAAATTTAAAAAAATGTATTCTCAGAAAGGAAAGTTGATTTATATAGGAATACTAGCATATGTCCGCAACTTCGTTAACGAATGTAGGAAATATTTAAAAACGTATTAACATATTATTTTATTTGCAGAGAAAACTGCATATGTCAGGAAAAACAATCCACACATTAATATCGACCATAAATTAAATCTGAGTACCATTTAGTACCAAATTTCATGATTCGAGCTCTAAAGGTTCACCCAAATCCAAATTTTACCAAATTGTCCATTTAGCACACATTATTTCCATAAGTACCCTCCTCAACCTAAACTTCCTGCATACCCCCACAATGATTCCAAATTCAAATTTCAGGATTCCAGCTCTATTAATTAACCCACAATTAAAATTTTACCGAATTTAGTAGTAGAATTTCCAAAACTTCCGACTTAACCCAAACCAAAACCCCGACAGTGATTCTAAATCCATGTTTCAGGATTCCAACTCCATAGGTTTAACCACAATTCAAATTGAACCAAATTTAGTACACAGTAGTACGAATGTCCAAAACTTCATACACATCCCAATTCTACACCTCAATACTGATCCTAAATCAAAATTTCAGGGTTCCAGTTGGTTCACCCACAATTCAACACAGTTGTACTTATTTCCAAAACCTCCTTCCTACCCCAACCATACACCCCACAGTGATCCTAAATCCATGTTTCAGGATTCAAACTCTATCGGTACACCCACAATACAAATTGTAATAAATTTAATACACAGTAGTACGAATTTCAAAAACTGTCAACTTAACTCAACCGGAAAACCCCCACAGTGATCCTAAATCCATTTTCAGGATTCAAACTCTATCAGTTAACTCACAATTCAAATTGTACCAAATTTAGTACACAGTAGTACCAATTTCCAAAACATTCTACATAACCCAATCCTACCCCCAACATTGATCCTAAATCCAAGTTTCGGGATTCCAACTCTATCAGTTCACCCACAATTTAAATTGTACCAAATTTAATACACAGTAGTACGAATTTCTAAACCACAAACCTACACCTCCATGGTGATCCTAAATCCAAGATTCGGGATTCCAACTCTATCGGTTCACCCAGAATTCAAATTGTACTAAATTTAGTACATTGTAGAACCAATTTCAAAAATATTCCTACATACACCAATCCTACACTACCACAGTGTTCATAAATAAAAATTTCAGGATTCCAACTCTTCCGGTTCACCCAAAAATCAAATCATACTAAATTTAGTACATAGTAGTACCAATTTCCATACCCTCCTACATACCCCAATCCTACAACTCCGCAGTAATCCTAAATCAAAATTTCAGGATTCCAACTCTATCGCTTCACCAACAATTTAAATTGTACCAAATTTAGTACACTTAGTACAAATTTCTAAAACTA
>NW_026875788.1:0-18226 GCF_032173495.1 Musca vetustissima | reverse complement strand
AACATGATTAATCATAAGGTATTAAAATTATATAAACTATTTGTTCCAAAATCTGCAAGAATGTACGAGGGCAGTTCGGAAACTTCTTAGCCTAGCACAAAAAGAGCGGTATAAACAGAAAAAGTGTTTGGAAACTTCCCTCTCTGTTATGAACGCATATAAAATTTTGTTTCGATCTGGCAACTCCTTCATATAGAAACAGGTGTTCAAAAAATACGCATCCGCAATTTTTTTACAATGGAACAAATATTTACGTAAAAAATGTTTATCGGGGCAAGAAATTCATAATGATATAGTGAATGTAACAGTAAAAAAATTGTAGCAAAAGTGCATGATATGGTATTAAATGATCGGCGAATAAAAATGCGTGAAATTGCTAATATCATGGGCATCTCAAATAATCGAGTCCATTTAATTTTGCATGAAGAACTACAGACGAAAAACTTTCTGCAAGATGGGTGCCACATTTGTTAACTGTCGATCAAAAACACATAAGAATGAACATTTCTGGATCGTTGAACATTTGGATCGTTTTAAGCGAAATAAAATCGATTTTAAGAGTCGATTGATACCCTTACATATTGTATAGATAAAATGCTTAACAGCAGAATTATAAATTCAAGTGTGGGTGATACAAAAATCAGGAAAAGGGTAACTAAAGGCACACCTCAGGGAAATGTGCTTTCTCCGTTACTGTGGCTTAATTAGGAATTGAGAGAATTGGACGGGAAAGGCATCTAAGTTGTAGCTTATGCGGACGACATGGTGATATTGTTTTCCGGAAAATTTCCGTCTACAATCTCGGAGCTTATGCAAACAGCCTTACTGACGCTGTCGCGCTGGGCCAGGGCAAATGGCCTTGGTGTAAATCCAACGAAGACGGAACTTGTAACGTTCACTAGGAAGCGTAAGCTCGGCACTTTTGCTCCACCAACACTGGATGGAGTGCAACTTCATCTATCTCCCGAAGCAAAGTACCTCGGCACAATCCTGGACTGTCAACTACGATGGAAAAGGAACGTTGAGGAACGGGCGAAGAGAGGGATGATTGCACTCTATGCATGCAAGAACTCCATTGGGAAAGGCTGGGGGCTAAAATCATCGGCTATACACGGGCTGTATAACACTGTGGTGAGGCCCATCTTGTCCTATGGTTCTCTTGTTTGGTGGAACTGTCTGAGCCTCAAGTCGACATCCAGTAGATTAGACAATGTACAAAGAGTCGCCTCGATTTTAGAACCGGTGACTATCTTTGTGGATAGTCAAGCGGCTCTTAAAGCCATCAAATCTTGTTATATCAAATCCGAAACCGTCCTCAAGTGTAGAGCAGCTCTGGAAGAACTTACTTATAGCTATCAGTTGTGTTGGGTACCAGGACATTGTGACATCTTGGGTAATGAAAGAGCGGACGAACTAGCTAGACGAGGATCTCAATCCACTGATCTAGAAACTGATGACTCAATCAAACCACCCATATGTCTTTTTTATCGAAACTTTGAGGCATTCTTTGACGAAAGAGCCTGTGAACTTTGGCACACGAGGTTCGTTGTGCAACGTGCCAATATCCATTTGGCCGACTCTGTCTACCAAAAGAACGCACTCACTGTTGAACCTGAGCAAAGCTGAAATTAGAGTGATGACAGGAGGAATCATCACTGGTCACTAATCAGGATCACTAATCCGTCCGACTGTTGTAATCACGCTATCTTCTGAAGGAATTGAGATAGGGTGCTGAAATTTTGCATAGGGTTGTCTTTTGTCTGCAGGCAGGTCATGTTCGAAGATGGGATATATCGGTCCACGTTTAGGCATAGCTCCCATATAAGAGTACCCCCAATTTTCGGTATTTTGAGGTTCTTGAGCGTGTTTTTCAACCGAATTCGCTGAAATTTGGTACTTTGAGTTCTTATTGGGTAGCAAATGTCCCTACTAAAAATTATATATATAGGTCAATTTTTTCCCCATATAACGGTACCCCCCATAGGTCAATTTTTCCCCATATAACGGTACCCCTCAATTTTCGGTATTTTGGGGTTCTTGAGCGCGTTTTTCAACCGAATTCGTTGAAATTTGCTACATTGGGTTCTTATTGGGTACTAAATGTCTCCACAAAAAATTATTAATATAGGTCCACTTTTGCTGGTAGTCCCTATATAACGGTACCTCCTAATTTTTAATGGTTTTAATCGTATTTTTCCGCGAATTAGCTGTATTTTAGTATTTTGAGTTCTTATATATGAATATAGGTCCACTTTTTCGGATAGCCCCCATATAAGGGTACCCCCAATTTTCGGTATTTTGGGGTTCTTAAGCGCGTTTTTCAACCGAAGTTGTTGCAATTTGGTATTTTGTAGTCGTATATGGTAACAATTCTCCCTACCAAAAATTATTAATATTCGCCCCCTTTTTGGGGCAGTCCCCATATAACCCTCTTTTTTATATTAAAATAGTTATCTGATTTGTTCCGCGTTTTGACTTTGGTTCTAAGACTCTGTTGCAATCATTTCCTCTGCGGAGGATAACGAGATACAAAATTATAACGTAAGGTTCGATAATGTACTATAGCCGCATTTAGACCTAGTCCCTGTGTGGAGGTTCCAGAAGTAGTGGACCGATATTCCCCATCTTTGAATTTGAACTAAGTTTGGAAGAAATAATAAGATGGGCCAAGTTTGGATGAAATCTAAATTTTCTGAAACAGATTTGGTCCAAAGAAACATGGGGTCTAGAACCAATATTTTGATGAGGCACATTTTCACCGCGTTAAATTGTATACACCCGCATTAGCCATAAGGCTGAGGGTATAATTATCCACCAAAAATTTCTGAAATTTGTTTTATGATTTACATAATCCCTTTTTAAAAATGTCGGTATATGTCTACGTTTTGGTATGTTCCCTATATTTTCATTACTATTACCTATCAGTATATTCATGGTGGAGGGTATCCAAAGTTCGGCCCGGCCGAACTTAACGCTTTTTCACATGTTATTAAATATATTTAAGAATACCACTCCGAAATCTTTAAATTTGTTTACAGCAGATAGTACCTGCTTTTGTAGCTTATTACAATAACATAATTTTTTTGGGGGGAACTTCGTATTTCCAGAAATATGGGGTTCCAAATTTTAAATATAAGCTTATATGGATATATGTAACTATTATAAGAGGAAGTCCATACTTGAGAAATGGAGTTTGGAAAAATAGGCTGGGGATTTAGTAACGAAGCTTATAAAATATGCTTATAATTTTATCCAATCATGTATAACTTTTAAAAAAGAAATTGAAATTAAAAGAGAGTTCTGCTCGCGTAGCCCAATTTTCCACCTGTCCATGGGAGAAAATCTTAAATCCACGGCCGAAGGTCCGTTATTTAGAAATAATTGAAATTAAAAGAGATTTCTGCTCGTGTAGCCCAATATTCCAATAGCCGCCGAAGGTCGGCTATTTAAAAAAATTGAAATTAAAAGAGAATTCTGCTCGCGTTGCCCAATTTTCCACCTGTCCATGTGAGAAAATCTTAAATACACGGCCAAAGGCCGGCTATTTAGAAAAATAATTGAAATTAAAAGAGAATTCTGCTCGCGTAGCCCAATTTTCCACCTGTCCATAGGAGAAAGTCTTAATTCACCGACCGAAAGGAGGCTTAAAAAAAATTAATTTAAACAACATTTTGTTCTTGATCTTTTAATTATAAATAACTTTTTGTCTAGTGTAAACATTAATGTACATTACATTGGAAAGAACGTTTACTCGCGTTGCCAAATGTTTATTTGATCAGTAGTCAGATGTTATCGTTATTTCTTTTCTACTTGATTAAACATTTGAATGGAATGTGTGTTGGAAAACATCCGTTATTTTAATTGTGTAAAACATTTTTATTTTAAACAAAGTTAGATTAATATGGTTGTGAAATTATTTTGCATTGTAAAATTATTCGAGGGCTGTGAAAATGGGCCCATATCTTCCACAATAGTGGATAAATTGCAGGAGTGGGGATTGATCCCGAGAGATGGACAGTATAAACGTGAAAAGGGTCATCCATTAAAATTGATGCCTTTCGATAACTGTGATGGCTGGGCGTGGAGGTAAGTAATTAAAAACATAGTAGATTAATTTAATAATTTTTATAATTTTGATGCTGTAAAAAGTCCGAGGCCGAAAAAATAAAAAATGTAATTTTAAGTGTTCCTTAGGGAAAGGTACTTTTTTGACAAGTCCCACTTGCCAATATACAAAATTATAGTTTTTGTATTTATGTGGACGAAAAGAAGTGGGACACTTGACGATATAATGGAAGAGATATCCATTAGTACCCATACTGCTGTGGATTGGAATAGCTATTGTATTGAGATTGGTGGACCAGGTGTGGAAATAGAAATTGACGAGTCTGAAATAGGCAAAAGAAAATATCACCGTGGACATGCAGTTGAGGGCCGTGGGTTTTTGGAGGCATTGAGCGATCAAGTAATAAATGTTTTATAGTGCCGGTGCAAGATCGTTCGGAAGAAACCTTACTGCCCCTCATTAAAAAATATATCAAACCATTTCTAGAGTTTCTCAAGTTCGCGGGTCAGCTGTATGATCCATCAATCCTGCAGCTCCGAACATGAGAGAATTCGAGGCGATTCTGCAGATCACGTTGCGTTGGAAGACATCGGATTATCAAGTTCAGAACGTGACAAAGAGGATGATTAAGCATAATATTTTTTAAAACTTGTTTTTATTTGATAATTGTATTTATTATCTTTTTAATTTAATTTGTTCAGCTTTTAATCTGTTATTTTGTTATAAAACTAAAATTGTTAAATTGTTATCGAATATTTTAATGTATATATATGAAAATATCAGTCTATATGTTATACATTTATACATTCACAGTGTTTTCGGATAATAAATAAGGGTAAGTTTTTATTATATTTTAATATGTGGTTGTAATCAGCTCCAAAAGAACTATCTGCTGTAAAAAATTTAAACGTTTCAAAGTGGTATTCTTTAATATATTTAATAAAAAGTCGGGGTATTTTTTGAACTTTGGAACCTCATATCTCGGTATCATTTTCAATGTAAATTGGCCAAAATCTTACATTTTTGGTCTGTTCCCGTATTGCCAGAATCTACTAGATTTTACTATTTTCTTCGATATCATAAAGGAAAATTCGTTATCGAAGTAAAAAGTAGTAGATTCTTGTAGTACGGGAACAGACCAATTTTCTTATATGAGACGTTTTCAAATACCTTTGTCAGCTTTGGTGTTTTACAAAGATTTCTTATATCAGTGTATTTCTTATTTGCGTTTTTCTTATATGAATCAATTTTTACACTGAGGAGATGTAAAATGGCTCGGTGTTTTTGACATTCTTTCTTATATGCGATTTTTCTTATATAAGATGTGATTATATCCGATATCTACTGTAATATTCATTATCAATTCAATTTTACAGACATTGCTGCCCTCTCATTGTGAGAGAGATGAATTATTTCGTACAAAAACATTGCATCTCATCAGTATTAGGCTTTCGTTCATAATATAAAATAAACCCTGCCGCAATATAAATTTGTATGATGAATCATAGTAAATTTACCTTATCCTTGCTCAGAAACCCTTATATGCAACACAAGTTAGACAGTACTTTTCGTTTATAGTCCATTACGCTTAAAGGCCAAAAACGGATGTAAGCGAAAACAGTACTATTTACTGACAATTTTTTTCCAAATTCATACAAATTATTTGTTCTTTAGTCCATTTCGCCTATAGTCCATTTTCGTTTAAAGGCCACATTTTCTGTGCATGCAAAACTAACATTGCTTGGCATGCCATTTATATTTCTTGCAACTTTGCAAATGTCAAAAATTGCTAAATTCATAGATGTTGCGAAAATTGTAGTAGGAAATGGATTGAAATATGGACAATTGAGCGCCAAATACAAAGTAGTCAAATCAACAGTTTATAAAATAATAAAAATTAGAGTAACTTCGGGTAATGTGGACCATGCGTCAAATGTGAACCACCCCCCCCATATCTATGAAAATGCTTGAAATATGTCAATGCCGCCTTGATAATTTTTTCCCCAAATAGTGAAAACAAACATCAAAATTGGATTTTAATAAATAATTGCAATATTGAAAATGTAGTAGTAGAAAATGTAGCTCTGATTGCAAAAGTGTGATTTTAAAATTTTTTAGCACAATAGTCGAACGTTTTCGCAAAATGGTCGAACACTTTGTTTTTCTCGAATTTAAAGAAGTTATGTGGTTTTCTTGTTTTCTTTAACAAAAATATACGTTTACGCTGTAATTACAATCGGTGATTTTTAATTTTCATTTCGTTTTCGAAGCCGATAATTATTTTTAAATAAAAATATTCAATGTCGGGTAATGTGGACCACTTTAAAATGGGCACATTTACATGAGGACGAGTTCGAAACATGGGCGCATTTAATATGCGAGGAGGTATTCTATCCTCTGAAAGCTCGATATGCGAAATTTCAGGTGCTTTTGTTGGATAACGAAGCAAGGACCTTCGTAATGCCGCAAATGGGGCGGTACTCTTAAATGGGGGCTATTCCAAAACATGATCCCCTATATTTTTGCATTCATTGTTACCTAAGAGTGCAATAAATTGAAATTTATCACAACCAATCCACAACATACCTTTAACTTACTGATCCTCATTACCCACGCATACTGGTCCACATTACCCACCAAGTTATTTTTATACGCAGTTTAGAGTTTTTGAAATATAATGCAATAAAATTTTTATAGGCAAATATATAATGTTTGACCTGGAATATATTTAGACAACAAATCTACTATTTTGTGAAAACAATTTGTTTTTATTGTCCACATTACCCGAAGTTACACTAATTCTAAAATTAACAAGTGAAAAAGCGGTAAGTTCGGACGGGCCGAACTTTGGATACCCTCCACCATAGTTATATTGACAGGTACTATAAATGAAAATATAGGAAACATACCAAAAAGTGGACCTATACCGACATTTCTAAAAACGGATTATGTAAACCATAATAAAAATTTTCGAAATTTTTAAAGGATAATTATACCCTCAGCCTTATGACTAATGAGGGTGTATACACTTTAACACCATGAAAATGTGCTTTATCGAAATATTGGTACTAGACCCCATGTTTCTTTGGACCAAATCCGTTTCAGAAAATTTAGATTTCATCCGAACTTTGAACATCTTATTATTTCTTCCAAGCTTAGTTCAAATTCGAAGATGGGGAATATCGGTCCACTCCTTCTGGAACCTCCATTCAGGGGCTAGGTCTAAATGCGGCTATAGTTCACTACCGAACCTTACGTTCTAATTTTGTATCTCTCTATCCTCCGCAGTTGAAATGATTTCAAAAGGGTCTTAGAACCAAACCCAAAACGCGCAACAAATCAGATAACTTTTTTATATAAAAAAAGGGGGTTATATGGGGACTACCCCAAAAATATACGACTACAAAATACCAAATTGCAGCAAATTCGGTTGAAAAACGCGCTCAAGAACCCCAAACTACCGAAAATTGGGGGTATCCTTATATGGCGGCTATCCGAAAAAAATGACCTATATTCATAATATTTTGTGGAGAGCTTTGAAAACTATTAAGAACTAAATGTACCAAATTTCAGCGTATTCGGTAGAAAAACGCGCTCAAGAACCCCAAAATACCGAAAATTGGGGGGTACCCGTATATGGGGGATATCCGAAAAAATTGACCTATATGTATAATTTTTTGTGGAGAGATTTCGTGCCTATTAAGAACCCAATGTATTAAATTTCAGTGTATTCGGTTGAAAAACGCGGTCAAGAACCCCAAAATACCGAAAATTGGGGGTACCCTTATATGGGGGCTATCCGAAAAAATGTACCTATATACATAATTTTTTGTAGAGAGATTTGGTACCTATTAAGAACTCAAAATACTAAATTACAGCCAATTCGGTGGAAAAATACGATCAAAACCCCCAAAATACTGAAAAGTAGAAGGTACCGTTATATGGGGGCTACCAGAAAAAGTGGACCTATATTTATAATTTTTTGTGGAGACATTTAGTACCCAATAAGAACTCAATGTACCAATTTTCAGCGTATTCGGTTGAAAAACAAGATCAAGAACACCAAAACACGGAAAATTGAGAGGTACTGTTATATGGGAGCTATACCTAAACGTGGACCGATATATCCCATCTTCGAACTTGACCTGCCTGCAGACAAAAGACAACCCTATGCAAAATTTCAGCACCCTATCTCAATTCCTTCAGAAGATAGCGTGATTACAACAGACGGACGGACATGACTAGATCTTCTTAGAATTTTACCCCGATCAAGAATATATATACTTTATAGGGTCGGAAATGAATATTTCGATGAGTTACAAACGGAATGACAAAATTAATATACCCTCCATACTATGGTGGAGGGTATAAAAAAGCTTCAAATTCGTGTAATCTAAAAATATATGGTTTAATAAAACGCGTGGCTAGAATGCGGTGGTGGCTGGCCGTTTTCCTCAGAATATCAGCATTGTGATGAACTGATTTGCTATGGAATGTTAAATGTTGCAGATATGAATGGTATGTATAGGTTGTGAAATTTTTCTCAAATAAAACACAGTAAAACATGGTAAAGTAAAGATTAAGTGGTTCAATTATGTGGAGCCTATACCAAAAACTATACCGGCAATTATGAGGGAAGTTTCTTACCCTATGGGGAATACCTAATTAAAGGCAATTAAATGGATATTTTGTTACTACTTTCCAAGTACTTTAGGATAAGGATGCTTAAAAGCACACAATAAGGAAACAATTTGTTTTGAACTTATAAATACAACACATATTCCATGTGATATCTGGGCTACTGACCGAAACTTGATCGTGTCCTTAATAGTAAACAACACCAGGAATATTTTTCAGAAAATTGTCAATACATAGACATATGTATTTATGTTTTAGTAAAAACGAAAAAGTCTATCAAAATATTCAATATAGTTCAATGATGTTAGTAATTCGCTATATACGATTACAAATACGTCGACAAAATACGAAGGTATTATTGAACATTTTCTTATATTCGGGAAGAATACATTTAAATTCGAATCCTACATGGAGGCATAATGCTTGCATGGTATATTGACTGTACCGATTTCACTCACGTTTTCCTTCAGCTGGTTGTAATTGCATTGGGAAGGTTTTTATGAAAAAAATGTTCAGAAAAACATCAAAAAGTCGGGAAATTGGAATAATCAAACGTTGTGTTAGTTACATCGTTTATAACTCAAGAACATCTACACCGACCGATTTTGACGATTCAAAGGACTTATAAATCGTAGGTGGTCAGAATAGAAAAATATGCAAACTAATTGTGAGATTCCGCCAAAACAAATATATTAAGTAACATTTCAAACTCCCCAACTTTTGTATCGAACTTTAATGTTTAAATAAATCGTTGTTTTTTAAGACATATGAGTTCTGTTCCAGAACCTAAAATAATATACTAATTTAACTAGTTTTGCAACCTTTTACTCGAAAAACGTTTCTGAACCCACAAAACTGGTAAAACATTGATTGCCTGATGGGCTGTTATGTTGATTTTGAAGTATTGCCATCTAATTTTGGCATATTTACTAGATTTGCGTTCCCAAAGTTTTCAAATTATTTTGTACTCTGAGAACGATTTTGCAATGTTTCCCCTTTTACTAGATTTACTATCAATATTGCATCAAATGTTTTTTACCAACCTTATATTGATGCAACATTGATAAGGCAAAACAACGTTTGCCAGGTCAGCTAGTTTATTATAAAATTCGAGGTAACAATTTTTCTTTTTGTCAACAAGTGTGAGTTTGCATGTAATACCAGCTGACAGTCGATTGAAATGATCTCAAAGCCTGTGTAAATAACCTTAATTTATATTCTCGATTTCTTAAATCCACATCATATAATATGCGCATGTAAATGCGGTCTTAACGCAATACGCATAAAACGTACGCTACCTATCTCGACAATTTAGTGTGCCCTAAATAACATAACACTGTTAGTCATGTTCAGTAAACACTACAGCAAATGACAGATGAATATTGGCGCAAAACAATAATAACAAAAACAAATTACCAAAGTAAAAAATTAACAATAACAACAAATGGCATATCAGTGATTTTTTTTGGCAAACGGCAACAAAACAAAATTCCTTAGGCAGCTATTGTGCTTCACATTCAATTTTCCTTAAGCGATATATTTATTAGTTTTGCTCTGTTGTTCAAAATTTTCCTTGTCTAATGTCTGTTTAATTTAGTATTATTATTATTAGAAAATTGCAAAAATGTTAAATTTAAATTGTGTGATCTGTGCGGAACTTTTTACCCAGTCCGATGATGTGCATGTAACCACTTGTGGGCACATGTTTCACTTTCTCTGTCTTAAACAGTGGTTGGAAAGGTACATACCATAGCCACTACGCTGAACATTGTAATTTATTCGTTAACCCTTTTTTAAATTTCTTTTAGATCAAAAACCTGCCCACAATGCCGTAACAAATGTTCCGATCGCAATATATTTCGGGTTTACTTTAATTTAGCCAATTTGGATGTCAGTCGCATTGATGTCGGTTCACTGCAGGAACAGTTGGACAATGCAAATCTCCAGCTGAAAATGAAAGAAAAAGAACTAAACAAAGCCGAAGAACAAATCAAAAGTGCTAAGGAAACACAAAAGAAATGCATGTAAGTCATTGTTAAAAAAATGTCTGCTTTCATTCATAATAATTCAATAGTGGTGTAACTTGTTACCGCTCTTCGTATTAACGCCATTAATCAAGTTCAATGCCAAGATATGTTTCTGGTTTTAAATGTGGTCTGTTACATTTCTGCTGAAACACACAAATTTCGAAAAAAAATAATGACGTCACTTTCAGTGCTGCCTTTGTACGTCCACGCTAGTTGCTTTGGGTAGCATCGATATCTTATCTACCAAAGCAAAGTTTTTCATTTATTACACAGGAATGAAATTACAACTATCTACTTAGTTTACATGATAATCTTAATCTAACACATTTAACCTTGACATTGTCTCCGAAACATAAATATATGCTTCACCAGATGGGAGATTTGAACATTCTTAACTATTTTTTTCGTCTGATGTACATGCGCAAACGACTTAATGCTTTCGAAAGTTTTGCCCAATACCATGGGGTGGTCGGAATTTGATCACCATCGTTATAGGTCCAGTGGAAACTATTCTGAGCGGGTTTAAAATTTTACAGAAACCTTTCCCTTTCAAAATTAAAACATTTACTTTTTTCTTTCTAGGAAAACAATAGCCGGCTTAGAAAAAGAAGTGAAGAGTAACAATTTTGTTGTGCTCAATTATGTTGAAAAGGTTTGTAATTTAAAAACATTCAAATGTACATTTTCATTAAAATAAAATAATTTACGTTACAGATTAAAGTCCTGCAAAATCAAGTCAAAACAATGGATAGTCTACGAGATGAGGTGACTAGTTTAAAGGCACAAATTGATTCCTTAAATGGTATCAATACACTACTTACAGCTTCAATGGCTGATGCTGAAAAACTACTTAAAACCGAAAGTGATCCAAAGGTATTGTCGGTGTGTATAGCAACACTGAAAAGGTAATTAGCTTGGAGTACTCCCATAGAAATTTATGTTAAGTGTTAATTTCTCATCTCTGTAGAGAATTACGAGTGTGTGAACATAAAAAGGCTGATATACGCAATCAATTGAAGGCAGTACAAAATGATTTGCGCAAGGAACGTGATATACACAAGTATGTTTCATTTGCAACTATTTAATCCATAGCACTAATGTTTTTGTATTTTAGAAGTCTAGAAGAACGCATATCCCAATTGGAAAGTGAAAATTACAATCTTTTGGAAAAGGTAAGATATATCAAGTATAATTACATGGGGTTTCGTGCTGGCAATAAGAAAGATATGAGTTACATTTAAATCGGAAATTTTTCTTACTGAGTCTGAATATTGTAAATGGAATTTAACACTTCTTTAAATATCTACCCACCTAAACACAAATTGCTGACATAAGGTGGAATCTTTGTAATTAACTTTAAATTGGTCACATGAATATAAATTGGCTTTAATTGCAAAGGAAATAAATTAAATTTAAAATGAACTTAGCTCAAGTGGTTTTTAAATGATTAAACATTTTTATTTTAGAAAGTTAATAATCATCACTCTCTTCTTTTACTTTTTTTTCAGATAAAATCCTTGGAAGCAAGTGGCAGTTCCAAAGATTCAAAAAGCAACACATCCAGTTCAAGTTTGGACACATTACAAAAAACTCCATTTGCCAAAGTCAAAGAAGAAAAGCGTTATACTATTTCTCCTACAATTGTAAGTTGAATACACCAAACCAACGAAGGCTTTGGACTTTTTCTAATTATCATTGTTTTCATTTTTACAGAAAGAAAATATTAAAAAGATTGAAGAATCATCCTCCCCCTATTTAAATATAAAATCTAGCAGTGTCGGTTTAGTGCCACTCTTCAAACGCAACCTCGACAATCCGGCCAAACCACCAGAGGTGGGACACAAGGTTACAACAGCAAAAATAACCACACTTAAAATATCACCCAGTAAAACAGCTGGCGCTGTACGAAAAGCTAAAAGTGATTTGGGTGAAAAGGTACACAAACCATTCAATGATTCCAAAAAATGATTATAATTATGATTTCTTTTGTTTTTTTTTTCAGTACTCAATATTTAAGAAGCCAAGATTAGGATTGTCAGCAGCTGCTGGAGCTGGCGCCAAAACATCGTCAATGAAACCCTTAGGACCCAATTTCGTTTTCAATGGTTTTGGTGGTTCGGAACGTGTTGATCCATTTGCCGAATCAAACGATAATGATGATGTCATCGAAATTGATGCCAAATCATCAGAGGCAGAGAGCAATGCAGTACCTTCAACAAAACTAAGCATTCATAATCGTTTAAAGACTGGGGGCTTGCGCAATTTTAAATTGGCCAAATAAATAGATATTTTCTTACATTTTTCCTTCATTCTAACAATAAATACTTATTTTGTTTCTTATAGAAATATTTATAGTATTGTAAGTAGTAAATCTCATAAACAAAATCACAAGTTATTTTCTTGTAAGAAATTTTCCTTATTGTTGGTCTAATGGTAAATGTTCTACTGTATAATGTTTAAGTTATAAAAAAAATAAAATTTTCTAAAAAAAAAATCTGTTTTGTCTCTGGAAACATATAAATCAAAGAATTCAAAGAGGAATTAATTACATGAATTCCATATCATAAAGGTCGGTCAGTTTGTATTGAATCCTCTTCTAATGTACTGCAGTAAACCTCTTCCCCTAAAATCGGGGGAATTTGTTGCGGCACTTGGAGTAACTGGTCTATGGTAATGGGTTCATAACCTTCACGTTAACCAAACAACCTATATCGTTTTAAGGCAGTAGAGCTACGATATGAAACGGTCGTTGAAACATCACCTCAGCCCATTGGTTAAACAAAGTTGGCCTGCCACAACAACTCACCTATATTAGCATGACAAATTTTTCAAATAAAATATATACTTTAACTCTCGATTTTTTTATAGAAACGTTCCATATATTTGTATACAAATTCTTTTTATAAGATATATATATAAAATAAGCCTTGTGTGTAAAAATATATTAGCCAAAATGTATGCAAAGTTAATTATGATGTGCAAATGGAAACGCATCATAGCTATTAGGTTATTCGTTTGTTGTAAAAGGATGTTAATTACTAAATGGTTATTCAATGCAATTCGAAAAATGTATTCATCGGCAAATGAGTCCACCATATTCATAACAATGCTTGTTTTGGCAGTGCCTCTGTTCTTGTTTTAACTTCTTGTTATATGGACTTTACCAAGTTTGATTGTTGTGTGTCCCTCAATTTCATTTGAGAATTTTCTTTTCGGCAGTACCAGTCCATTCTTCTTTTAGTTCAACTTTGCAACCAAGATCACGTAATGCTGCCTTAATATCGGTAACAACAGATGGATGTTCGATCATGGCAGCGTTGAGTACATCTTCAACACCAAACGATAGCCAAGTGTCGCATTGTTCTCTAGACCTTGAGACCATATTACGTATAGCCCAAGCACCGTTACGCTAAAATTAAATCATTTTGTATTTATTTAAATGTATCTAAGCAGCCATTAATTCACTACTTACCTGTACAATTTTATTTTTGGGATGACGTCTTACAGCTTCAACAATAGTCTCTGCTATACCAGTGTCAAAAAATGTTTTACTATTATCTTTGACACGCAACGTTAGTGTGGAGATGCAGGCTAAAGCGGCACTGACCACATTCTCATTGGCCTATGAAAATAGAGATATTTTTTTTACTATATTATTTTTTTATATACTAAATATAGAGAATGGCGCCCCTCCCATATATCCATCTCAAGGTTTGGGACACTACCTTCTTAAAGTGTCTCCCCTAACGCTGGGGTGTCATGCGACCTCGTGCCTATCAGCGTTCCACGGTTTGCAGTCAGGGTACCGACTGTATTAGAACGGAGCCTTGTTGATACCTGGGCGCCTCAACAAGTGTTTCAGGCTTAGTTGCCAAGTCCTTTCCATGGTAAGAGGCTATGCCATGGTCGACCTCAAATCCTCACTAACAGCACTTTTTATGGAGCCAATTTTTAATACACCCCCCCCTAAAAAACAAAACAACAATGAAAGCGAACCTTCGACTGATGTTGGTGTGGCTGCCTTGGCACCCTCAGTCTCGAACTCTACAAGGTCAGACATCAATGATCCCCCCAAAGTGTTGACGACCCAAGCAATTCCCCTGGACCTATCTTTAGCCACCTGTCCATCTCTCGATGACGTAAATGCGAGCCTGGAGAGGCAGTCGAATCTTCTCCTCGACCTTCTAGAGGAAACCGGCTCCTTCCGCCTCAGTCAGGAGAGCATCCCAAATCAGCTCTGGGATGACTCTCTCCTGTCGGACGAGGATGACATTATGGAAACCACCGTTATTAGAACCACGGTGATAAGTACGGTAGAAACCATGATGTCTCCCCTGAAGCAAGGAGGGTCCCCTCGGCTGACTAAGGAGGCAAACCCTGGCGAGGTTGAAGACGTTGACTCAACCTCCACGGCCTGCAGTGACGTCGCGAGGCTTCTAAGGCAGTTGGCTGTCGAAGCAGATGCTGGCACCGATGAGGCTCCCATCGTTAAGATGGATGATTCATCGGTACCATTATCTGATAGACAAGCTAACGCTAAGGAGATCGCTGCCAAGAAAATGTATCGGAGAGCAGTCAATTTCTGCAAACGGTACATTGGACGGGACAGCGACTCCATCACGGGTAAGGAGTTCCTGTTAATCAAGAGGAACCTCAAACTCATTAGGAAGTTCTCTAGGAACTATCCTGATGACATTGAGAGGGACTTCTTGATTGACAGGATCCCCCGACCCAGTACTAAGACCACGGCGGTAGTCCCTTCTAAGAAGGAGAAACCTGCTGATGGCCCCGGTACATCCAGGAAGCTGATGCCTGAGACGTCTAAGCCCTCAGCACCCCCAAAGGGTAAACTGAGTACTGAGACGTCTCAGACATCAGAATCCACAAAGACAGAAGGCAGGGGACTGTCGAAGTCGGCCCGAAAGAGAGCCCGCAAAAAGGCCTCCAAGAAGACCGATAAGGCACAACCGCCCTCTGTCAATCCACCTTCTGCCGAATTGCCAAAGCTGACAGCCAAGGCGGTGACAATTGGGCAGTCGTCAGTGGTTAAGCAGAAGGTAGCGGACGCGAAGCAGGTGCCTGCGTCTGCTGGGCATACCTCTGTGGTAGCTGCTACCCCGGGTGCCAAATCTCGGCCACAGCCCACGGCTGTCAAGAGAATGAGGTCCTCGGAGGAGCAACAACCTGCTGCAAAGAGGCCCACGCAGTCGTCGGCCGTACAGAGCTCTGCTTCCTTTGCTTCGGTGGTAGCGTCGAAGGAGAAACCTGCCAAGAGCAGCGATTGTGGGGTGAAAACCAAACACGCTGTCTCGAAGCAGGTAGCCCGGACACCTACAACCAAGCAAAGCGACTCTGCTGATCCAAAAGAGGTTCCGGAAGATCTGCGGGTAGCGATCATCGACCGAGCTGACCCTGACGGGTTTATCAGTGAGGAGAGATGGGAGCTGGTCGACAGCTATCTGAAGGACCTCTTCCTGTCCGACGAGGTTGATCGTGAGAGCCTGCGGTTTGGCCTGACCTCCTCTTACAAAGGAGTAAAGGTTGTTGATTGTCGCACTAAGAAGACTTCAGATTTTCTTAAGAAGACAATCAACAGCCTGGACCCCCTTTGGGAGGGTGGTCGTCTGGCGGCCGTAGCGGTTCAAGAGATACCGAGCGGTATGGTAACCTCGGTGTTTATCCCAAAACCTTTCAAGGGGCTGGAGAAGACACTGAGGTTATTGGAGAAGCAGAACGACGGCCTTCAGACGAGGAGGTGGAGAATCCTCGCCTCGTTTGAAAGGAACGGCGGTGTAGTCGCGAAGTTCGCTACCGATTCTGCGGGAGAGGAGTACTTGAGGAAGAACAAGGGTGAGCTTGTTTATGGAATGGGGAAACTTTGTTTCCGTCTCACCACTCCAAAACAATAGGCAGGCAGCAGCAAGCGCTTAACGTGATCCAGATAAATCTGCATCACTGTAAAGCAGCAGCTGCTGAACTGCTACTCACCCTTTCTTCCTCAAACATCGACGTGGCGCTCATCCAGGAACCTTACCTGTACAAAGGTAAGGTGACTGGACTGGGCGACACCAAATACACGCTTTTGTCTACCTCCAATGGAGAGAAGGTGAGAACGTGTATTCTTGCTAAAAAGGAGTTAAATTTAATGCTTCTTTCTAATTTCAGCAATGGAGATATGACGACAGCAAGACTAGACAGAGGTACCACGAAGCCACTGATAGTCTCTGCCGTCTATCTTCCCTACGAAGCTCCTGACCCACCCGGCACTGCTGTATGCCGCCTATTGGAGGAGATGAGTAGAGTTGGTGACCTCGTCTTGGGATGTGACGCCAACGCACATCACTTCTATTGGGGAAGCAGCAACACAAACACAAGAGGTGAGTCCATCTTCGAGTTTATACTTAGCTATAATCTTAGAATTTGTAATAGAGGCAATACACCAACTTTTGTAAATAGGGTGAGAGGTGAAGTCATTGATATAACCCTCACAAATATGGACGACTCTGGGGTCGTAAACTGGGAGGTGTCTGAGAAATGTTCCTTTTCGCCAGATTCCTACCTCTAGAGTTAAACAGAAACCTTATAGGAATCCTCGGAAGACGAACTGGGACAAATTCAAAGCTAAAACAGCAGCCTCTTTTCGGGATCGTAATGATCTCAAAACGGTTGAGGATGTTGAACTAGCTGTGAAAAATGTCACGGCCACTCTTCTGAAGAGCTATGAGGCATCTTGTCCCCTGACATACCCTGGGAAGAAATCTCAACCGGTATGGTGGTCACAGGACCTTGCAACCTTGCGGAAGGCTGCAAGGAAAGCTTATAATAGAGCTAGTAAGACAAAGCTCAGTACAGATTGGGATGTCTATAAAAGACAATTCAATAGGTACAAGGGCGAAATCAAGAAAGCTAAACGTGAGTCTTGGGTCTGCTATAGCGAGTCGATCGAAGGAGTCAACGAAGCGGCCAGATTCCGCAGAGTACTCTCTAAGGATCCAAAATCCATAGGAAGTATTAAGCGAAGTGATGGAACGTGGACAAACTCTGGCAGTGAGACTCTTGATCTTCTATCATCAACCCACTTTCCTGGTTGTAAGGACTATAGGGAAGATGCGCAGTGTGTGCATCAGCCTACAGTTCGGACGAGGGAAGAGGAGAAGATGATAGAAGACACTATAAGATACCCAAAACTGATATGGGCGATAAACAGTTTTCAACCCTACAAATCTCCTGGTCCAGATGGTATAACACCGGCCATGCTGCAACACGCAGATGAACGGATAATATCATATCTGCAGGACATTTTTAGGGCTTGTTTACTTTTGTCGTACATACCCAGTCTATGGAAAGAGGTTACCGTGACCTTCATCCCGAAAGCCGGGAAGCCGAGTCATACGGTACCTAAAGACTATAGACCGATTAGTCTTTCTTCCTTTCTACTAAAAACTTTAGAAAGGTTACTAGACTCAGAAATTAGAGATACCATTGACCGTAATAA
>NW_026875787.1:0-18165 GCF_032173495.1 Musca vetustissima | reverse complement strand
ACTATTTTTTGGGTACTTCAATATAACGTGCGGCACATTTTAGCCGTCAAATGAAATATCGCAAAATATATATGGATTGGGGGATAAACTTCAGTACTTCCTGGAAACCGCATGCGCATCAAATGATTTTGAGAGTTATGCGATTTACACGCAATTTAAAATGTATATTTCATAATATTATTTTATTTTAAGATTTATTCCTATTTATAGAATTCTAAGATTTATCGGAAGGGTCTTGATATAATCCGCAAGGCGTATACTTGTACACAAAAAGTGATTATTATTATATATGTCAATTTTTCGGCGAAATTCGTGTAAAATAGCAGAATAACCCCAACATTTTTTTCTGCAATTTCTTATATACAATTAAAAAAATAAATATGATGACATTATTTCTTCGAACCAAAAACAAATATTTTTCCTCAATATCTTGTTTTGTTGTCGCTTTGATTTAGAAACCGCTACACGGACTTGTGTGATTTTGATATCATTTGATTCATCATGGTGTTTAGATTATGTAGATATTTTTAAATTATTTTTTAGGTGTGTGTATGTCATTAATATATTGAAAATATTGACGTAATCCCCTACATTTTTATTACTTTTCTCATATTTCGCGAAGATGTGCAACTTTTTCGCGATTATTATAATATATTCATATTCTTATTTTACGGAGGAAGATATATATCAACGTTTTTGGTCAATATAATAAACGGCGTAATTTTAAGATTTTTTTCTTATGCCTAAAATTAAAACCTCGATAACTTTTGCGCGCATCAACCAAAAATTTGATCGCGAACGGTTTCGGAGTCAGAACATTTTTCTCTATATGTGTACCAAAAATCATTGATGTGCCGCAAAAACAAAAAAGCTGATTTTTTGAAAATGGAATATTAAAAAATTGGCAATATTGCCCATAAAAGGACTTTGAGCTATATCTAAATATGAACCGAGTTCCCCAATTTCAATACGGTTCGTCCTTGGGCCAAACTTCTCAAAACGGAATATGACTATTTAGTACAATTTAGTACTTTATGTTCCCAAAATAACGCATTTCCTAAACTACCTCAATCCAACAGTAATTTTAATATTATTATGTATTATATTAAGTGTCCCTTAATCCGGATTAAGGGTCCTTGACCCAGGTTTAAGTGACACTTAATCCGGATTAGGGAAACACATAATCCGCATTAAGGGACACTTAATCCGGATTAAGGGTCCTTGACCCACGTTTAAGGCTTAATCCGGATTAAGGCATAATCCGGATTAAGGGCCACATAATCCGGATTAAGGGACACTTAATTCGGATTAAGAGACACATAATCCGGATTAAGTGTCCCTTAATCCGGATTAAGCCTTAATCCGGATTAAATATTAATCCCGGGCCAAACTTCTCCCAATTCGGATCATATATATGAGATTAATTGTGTTTCAGTCTTACAAACTTTGAGTCTTTAGTACACAATTTACTTAAAATCGGGTGAAAATATATCTAAATCTGAACCTATTTTCAAGAAACGTAGCACACAACATTCTAGACTTAATTCAGTACACCATGCCAAATTTCGTTCTAATCAAAAGATATATAAGGACTATGAGCTATATCTAAATATGAACCGAGTTCCCCAATTTCAATACGGTTCGTCCTTGGGCCAAACTTCTCCCAATTTGGAGAAAGTGATTCTATGCATATTCTCAAAACGGACCATGACTATTTAGTACAATTTAGTACTTTATGTTCCCAAAATTACGCTTTTCCAAACTACCTCAATCCAACTGTAATTTTAATTCCTTAAGTCTGGAGACCAGCCTATCCGTTTGCACATAATCAAGTTGTACCAAACATAGTACCATTTAGTACACATAAGTACCTCAATCCTGTACTCCAATAGTAATCCTAATTCCTATTTTTAAGTATTCAATCTCTTTACGCTGAACTAAATGCAGATAGTACCAAATTTAGTATTTTTCATAGACATAAGTACGAATTTCTAAAATGGAGCATCTACATCCTTCTAACTTTCCATCAGTGAACCACATCCAAAATTTCAGAATTCTAGCTCTTCCCTTTGTCTACCCTCGATTCGGGATCAATGACCTTTAATTCGGGTTAAATGATGGCCTTTAATCCGGGGTCAATGACCCTTAATCCGTATTAAGCCTTAATCCGGGGTCAAGGATCCTTAAACCGGATTAAATGTCCCTTAATCCGGATTAAGTGGCCCCTTATCCGGATTATGCCTTAATCCGGATTAATTCTTAAACCTAGGTCAAGGACCCTTAAGGGCCCTTAATCCGGATTAAGTCTTAAACCTAGGTCAAGGACCCTTAATCCGGATTAAGGGCCCTTAATCCGGATTAAGTGCCCCTTAATCCCTTAATCCGGATTAAGGGACACATAAGCCGGATTAAGGGACACTTAATCCAGATTAAGGGACACTTAATCCGGATTAAGGGTCCTTGACCCAGGTTTAAGGCTTAATCCGTATTAAGTGTCCCTTAATCTGGATTATGTGTCCCTTAATCTGGATTAAGTGTCCCTTAATCCGGATTATGCCTTAATCCGGATTAAGCCTTAAACCGAGGTCAAGGACCCTTAATCCGGATTAAGAGGCCCTTAATCCTGATTAAGGGGCACTTAATCCGGATTAAGGGTCCTTGACCCAGGTTTAAGGCTTAATCCGGATTAAGGCATAATCCGGATTAAGTGTCCCTTAATCTGGATTATATGTCCCTTAATCCGGATTAAGTGTCCCTTAATCCGGCTTATGTGTCCCTTAATCCTGATTAAGGGTCCTTGACCCAGGTTTAAAGCTTAATCCGGATTAAGGGACACATAATCCGGATTAAGGGCCCTTAATCCGGGTCCTTGACCGAGATTTAAGACTTAATCCGGATTAAGGCCACTTAATCCGGATTAAGGGACACATAAGCCGGATTAAGGAACACTTAATCCAGATTAAGGGACACTTAATGCGGATTAAGGCATAATCCGGATTAAGGCATAATCCGGATTAAGGACCGGATAATCCCCTAATCCGGATTAAGGCACAATCCGGATTAAGGGACACTTAATCCGGATTAAGGGTCCTTGACCCAGGTTTAAAGCTTAATCCG
This sequence comes from Musca vetustissima, assembly GCF_032173495.1. Classification (NCBI taxonomy): domain Eukaryota; kingdom Metazoa; phylum Arthropoda; class Insecta; order Diptera; family Muscidae; genus Musca; species Musca vetustissima. The sequence goes on along the minus strand of NW_026875787.1, from coordinate 15,048 downwards.
GATTAAGGCATAATCCGGATTAAGGGACACATAATCCGGATTAAGGGCCCTTAATCCGGATTATGTGTCCCTTAATTAAGTGTCCCTTAATCCGGCTTATGTGTCCCTTAATCCGGATTAAGGGTCCTTGACCTATGTTTAAGACTTAATCCGGATTAAGGGCCACTTAATCCGGATTAAGGGACACTTGATCCGGATTAAGGGACACTTGATCCGGATTAAGGGACACTTGATCCGGATTAAGGGACACTTAATCCGGATTAAGGGACATTTAATCCGGTTTAAGGATCCTTGACCCCGGATTAAGGCTTAATACGGATTAAGGGTAATTAGTAATTAGAAGTACTGTACTGAATGTAAGTAATATTTGTTGACACCCAGTCGGTCAAGAGAGTGCAAATATCGAAATACGGCCCAAGCTCCGAATATAGAACCACACAAAGTTAGATTTTCGTGGAAGTTGTGTAGGGTATCATATGGTCGGCCCCGTCCGACTGTACTGCTCCGCTCACTGGTTCATATTTTGAGATTTAGCATCGTACTAAATTGAATATAAAATGATATTTGTCAAGTTTAATTTGCAAGTAAACGCCCCTTCAATTAAATATTTTCATACAATTCTCCCATAGAATTCAATATTTAATTACAATATAAAAATTTCATGAATTACATTGCATTTGAATGTGATAGACACCACTACTATTAACATTAATTGTAATAAATTGTGGCTTTAAAGTTTGATTTGATTCGATTCGATTTCAATTGAAATTGATTTATATTATTAAGATGAGTTTGAAAATGCCTTGAGGTTTCTTAATAATGCAATTAATCGTATCATTTGTGGTTTGACTTATATTACATGGTATCATACCATCGTTAATACTATCAGTATACATTTTTATTCACATTTCAAATAAATATACACATTTATTTGCGATAAATTCTAAATGAAGTATTTATTAGCATTTTGTGTCTTATCAAGCAGTTAAAATGTTGTTATATTACTTTAAAGTATTTAAAATGAAAATGTTGCCGTAATTGCAACAACAAGTAATGGGCAATATCAATAATAGCCAATATTATTAATTCTTGGCACCCAATTTGAACCCAATATACCAAATTACAGCAAAAACTTGTCCAAAAGCCTCAAACAATACATCGAAAATTTTGGGGGTACCTGTATATGGAGACGGCACCAAAAATTTAACCTATATTAATCATTATTAGCAGAATGATTTGGTATGGTCGAAATGAGTCACAAAGGGAAAAATGAACATAATATACTTTCCATACTAGAGGGTATAAAAGTCTAAAATTGGACGAGGTTGTATATGGCATCGAACATTTTCTGCAAATATGAGCACGAAATTTTGCAGCAGCTTATTTTTGAAAAATTTGTTCAAAAACAAGTTAAAGTTCGCCTACGACCGTAGCATAAAATGGAAATTTTCCAACATTCAAAAAATATACCAACATTGGAAAAAAATCTACGAGCATTGAAAATATCTATACATGGTCACTTCAGCTGAAAAATTAAGTTATGACCAAGATTTTGACGAATATATTGTAGTGTTTAACCTTATAGGAATGATGTAATCGTAATATCGGAGGTAAATAAAAAAATTTTAGCGGAGCAGTATAGTCGGACGGAGCCGAATTTTTGATACGCTACATAACTACCCCTAAACTTATACATTATGTGGATCTACACTCCGTGCCTGGCCGATTAGATTTTTTCCGGAATGCACATTTACGAGAAACAGGTGTCCAAAAAAGACGCATCCGCAATTTTTTACAATGGAAAAATTAGAAATGTGTGCTTTCATTGTAAAAAAATTCGGATACGTCTTTTTTTCAAAACACTTAACTTTTTTCTGTTTATACCGCGCCTTTTGTGCTAGGCTAAGAACGTTCCGAACTGCCCTCGTACCCTATAAGATTCAAACTTCGACCCACTAAATATTAACAGATTATTATCAAAACAGACATTTCAATTAGTTGATCAGATCGCCTTCCCGGAGGTGAATTTGGCCGACTAGAAAAATATAGAGAGAAAATAAGAAAAAACAAGTAAAAAAGCGTTAAGTTCGGCCGGGCCGTCCACCATAGAAATACTGACAAATTTTTGAAATTAAAACATATGGAGCATACATATAACGACAATTCTTCCAATCGATTGTTGTAAACCAAATAGAAAATTCAGCTATTTCAATGCGGGGTTTTCCTAAAATCTCAAAACCGTAAAATGTTGACATATATTATTATCGCATGGTACGATGAAGCATGTGTATATAATCCTGAAAATACTCCAGTTTAGAGGGCAATATTATATATGAGGCATACAAAAGCGGGACCAATATTGACAACATTGTGTAGGAATTAGCAACTACTTGGTGTTTTCATTATATAAGGGGTTAGGACTAATTCAGGGCCGATGTCGCTCAAGTTCCAAGCTAATATTTTAGTTTTGAATCCCAATACCGTCCATCACGCTAAATATTAAATAGGTAGGATGTTTTATATAGGACCTCGTCCTAAATGCGGGTCGATACAGTTCATTCTCAAACCTCACGTTTTAGTTTTTATGTCGATATCCTCCGAGAGAAAAATTATTCCAACATATGGCTAAATCGATTAAATCGTTTTAGAATTCCATACTATGTGGGGTATGAACTGAAAATTTCGTCTACCGAATATCGCCCCTACTATGGTGGAATACCGCTACATGGGATAACCCCAATACACGGAAAAAATCAGCTAACTATTTTAAAATAAAGCAGTAAGGAAAGTAGTAGTAGTCGGACACGTCCGATACCCTTCACCACTTTCGGTATATTCAACAGATGAATCATAACAGACGTAGCATTTTTAAAGGACCAATAAAATGAAATTCAATCCGTAAACATGCCATTCTGCAACCTACACTCAATTTTTCATGTGCTCAGCTATAGAGTTGCTTCTTATAACGGGACAAAATTATATAAATATATTTAAAACCAGTAAGGAAAGTAGTAAAGTCGGACAGGGCCGACTATGTGATCCCTACACCACTTTGGGGATATTCTACATATGTATCTTTACAGATGACGTCTTTTCGAAGGAACCTTGATTTCATACTTTTTAAATAGACTTTAATCTAACTTTACGCACGCTATTTGGTATGCTTCACCGTTAAAAATGTAATACCAATCAAGCACCCATTGATTATTTGCTTTACAATCAACATGAATTTATACTAATTTCAGTACGTTTTGTCAATCGGCCTAGCTATGGGTCTTTAGTACGCCATTTACATAAAATCGGACGAAAGTATTATAGGAGCTATATGCAAATCTGAACCAATTTCAATTTCAAACATCATTCTGGACAAAATTCAGTGCCCAATGCCAAATTTCGTGCAAATCGAAAGATATATAGGGACTTTGAAGACCCATTTACTTTAAATCGGAAGAAAATATATATGGGAGCTATATAAATCTGACCCAATTTTCTCGAAACTTGGCACACGACATTCTTGACCTAATTCAGTACTTTATGCCAAATTTCGTGCAAATCGAAAGATATATAGGTACTTTGGTGCACCATTTACCTTAAATCGGACGAAACTATATATGGGAGCTATATCTAAATCTGAACCGATTTTCTCGAAACTTGGCACAAATCATTCTGGACTTAATTCAGTGCACTATGCTAAATTTCGTGCAAATCGAATGATATATAGGGACTTTGAGGCCCAATTAACCTTAAATCGGACGAAAATATATATGGGAGCTATATCTAAATCTGAACCGATTTTTCCCAATTTCAATAGGGTTCGTCCTTGGGCCAAATAAGTTACTAGTGCCAAATTTCATCCAAATCGGATCATAAATGCGACCTGTACTTTGTTTACAATTTAACATCTACAGACGGACGGACGGACATGCATACATCGACTCAGAAGGTGATTCTATACATATTCTCAAAAGGAACCATGTGTCTATCTCGATTCCTTTTGCCTGTTACAAACATATGCACAAAGACATAATACCCTGTATCACAGTGCGGTGAAGGGTATAAAAAGGGGGTTATGTGGAGACTACCCCTAAAAGGGGGTGAATATTAATAATTTTTGGTAGGGAGATTTGTTGCCATATACGACTACAAAATATCAAATTACAGCGATTTCGGTTGAAAACCGTGCTCAAGAACCCCAAAATACCGAAAATTGGAAGGTACCCTTATATGGGGGCTACCCGAAAAAATGGACCTATATTCATAATTTTTAGTGGAGAGATTTGGCACGCAATTAGAACTCAAAGTACCAAATTTCAGCGAATACGGTTGAAAAAGGGGCTCAAGAACCCCAAAATACCGAAAATTGGGGGTTCCCTTTATATGAGTGCTACCCGTAAAAATGGACCTATATTTATAATTTTTTGTTGGGAGATTTGATACCCAATAAGAACTCAAAGTACTAAATTACAGCCAATTCGGTGAAAAAATCCGGTCACAACACATCAAAAACTGAAAATTGGGAGGTACCGTTCTATGGGGGCTACCAGAAAAAGTGGACCTATATTTATAATTTTTTGTTGGGAGATTTGATACCCAATAAGAACTCAAAGTACTAAATTACAGTCAATTCGGTGAAAAAAATCCGGTCAAAACACACCAAAAACTGAAAATTGGGAGGTACCGTTCTATGGGGGCTACCAGAAAAAAGGGGCCTATAATTATAATTTTTTGTGGAGAAATTTGGTATCCAAAAAGAACCCATTTTACTAAATTTCAGCGAATTCGGTTGAAAAACGCGCTCAAGAACCCCGAAATACTGAAAATTTGGGGATGCCTTTATATAAGGGCTATACCTAAACGTGGACCGATATAGCCCATCATCGAACGTGACCTGCCTGCGGACAAAAAACGAGTCTTTGCAAAATTTTGGCGTTCTATCTCAATTCGTTTAGACGCTAGACTGTTGACAACAGACAGACGGACAGACGGACATGTTTAGATCGTCATAGAATTTTACGCTGATCAAGAATATATATACTTTATAGGTTCGGAAATGATTATTTCGATGCGTTACAAACGGAAAAACAAAACTAATATATGGAGGGTATATTAGTTTTGTTTTTCCGTTTACTATGGTGGAGGGTATAAAAAAACAATAAAAACGGCCGAACTTTTTACACCCTTTGAATATATCAAAAAAGACGTGAGAAAAAGATGATTACCTAATAGGGGGCTAGCGTTTATTGGGGCTTTCGTCCATTGCATCCCTTAAATATCATCTATTCACTTCCAAAAACTATAGTTGTCGTTTTTGAGCATAAGCGACGAGCGCTACATTTCCATTCTTTAGTGTGGTATAAATCCCACATCCGAGTGCATGCTACAATGTATTTGGCATCAGTTTGGAGGTCAATCACTAATCTTGGATATACTCTCCATTTCACGGGTCTAAGTCCCTCAGCTTTGAATCCATTTGACCCGCTAAATATTGACCGATCCAAAAATATGAAATTATAGTTACTTTGCTGGATAGACCGATGAACATGGTGTTCGAATTTTCATCTGATCAAGAATATCTGAATGAATATTTCCGTAATATAAAATCTGATGCTCAAGTAGTAAGAGTAGTATGATTTATTCTTTATGCATTGGTCGCTATAACATTGAAAATATTTAGGTCTCCTATATCACTTAAATTTCTCTTTAAATATAATTCTCTATATCCTCCTTCACGATATAGTCTGACCACCTCCCCTGTTATCCATTTACATTAAATCCATGAATTTCTTTCTATTCACTTCATGTCTCATTGACTTATCTATAAAAATAAATGTAAAGGTACATACACACACACCGACATCCAAACACATGCATTCATACATATATGATTGTGTCTATGACTGCAGAATACCAAGTAAATTCTCATTTGTATTACAACGAACCAGAAAAAACCAACAACTCAACTTTATTCGTATTTTAACAAACATTTAACAAATTGCAAAGGCATTAAATGAAATGTTCGTAATTAATTATGCGAACACATGACTCGCATCAGCAAAGCAACCGAACAGCGACAACATAGCATCCTGCCAAACCGTCCAACATTTGTATGTTGTCGGGCAAAAGCGAAATGGAACAAAATGTCAAATAAAATAGGAAAAGAAACACACACACACACAAAACAAATTCTGGTAATCATGGTAAATTTAATATCTAATGCACACACACATACATAAACAGGCAGAGATAGAAGAGCAGTATGTTGGCAAATATGTTTAAATTCCCCCACCATTAATAAAATGTTGTAAAAAATTTTAAATTTCACACTAACATTTTGATTTTGAGTGTAGTATATTTTAAGGCAGGAAATGTGTTATTTGGTAGCTTTCGATTTTATTCATGATCCGATGTAAAGGATAATAGCTCTACTGAAGCTGGGCCTTTTACGAATGATATTTCTGTTATCACCCTTAGGGTATATCAATCATACTTTGTAGACCCTAGCCATATTTCCTGAATTTCGGATTGTCAGTCGACTGATGATTCCCAACGCATGCATGATAAATTCGACAAAATCCGTATATATCCGTCAATAAACCTTAACATAATATTTGGTACCCAAAATGCGGTCTAAATTTCAAATATTTTAAAAGGATATTTGACATATAATTTCCCAATAATGGTCAATTAATAGCTTCCTTTCCTTAATAGAAAACAATACAATATCATTAAAGCAAGTAATTTTATTTTCGAAAATAAATTGACATTTCCGTTTTAATAATATGCATTTAAATACCACATTTTCTAAAACATATATATAATAAAATTTATCCTATTTAATTACTATTCGCAGAATAATATTATCATTGGACAGATCATATATTTTTTTATTCTACTCTCATTGTCCGCATTTATCTATCTCGTCTTTGAAAATTTATTTTCAATTTTCAACTTTAATTACATTTTACTGGTGCTGCTGTTGTTGTTTATTTTCATTGCTATCGTTAATTCTTAACATTTATACACATTCGTTGTCGCTCTTTATACCCTTCACCACACTGTGGTACAGGGTATTATGTCTATACGCATATGTTTGTAACAGGCAATAGGAATCGAGATAGTCCCATGGTTCCTTTTGAGAATATGCATAGAATCATTTTCTAAGTCGGTTTATGTATGTTCATCCGTCCGTCCGTCTGCCGTTCATCTTTCGATTTGCACGAAATTTGGTACAGCGTACTGAATTAAGTCTAGAATGATGTGTATAAAGTTTCGTGAAAATCGGTTCAGATTTAGATATAGCTTCCCTATATATTTTCGTTCGATCTTAAGTAAATGGTACACTAAAGACCCATAGCTAGGCCGACCGACACAACGAACAAAAAATTAATATAAATTAATCTCTGGCAGTTTCCGTGAAATCCCTTCAGATTTACATATACCATAGCTTCCGTATATAATTTCGACCTATTCATGTTAATTGTTCAATTCAATAGTTCAATTCCATGTCAATGTTACTTCGAAAAGGCGACGTCTGTTAGGATACATATGTAGAATATACCGAAAGTGGTGAAGGGTATCATATAGTCGGCCTAGTCTGACTTTACTACATTCCTTACTGGTTTTTGTATTCAGGATGTTGACATGTTAGTGTGGACTGATTATAAAAAAAAACATCGTTGATAAATGAGATAAATAACTAAGCGTATAATATAATATTATCCAGCAGATATGGACATTTTGAACAATAACTTACATTTCCATTCAAACAAGCACAATTAGAATTGTCAATATAAGAGTTCTTTTTTAATTCACAAATTGATTTCATTGAATATGGAAATGTTTATAACCAACACAACTACGTTTATAGCTTTGTGTGACCCCAAGATTTTTCGAACCTGGCAAACATTTGTCCCAGACCAGTTTTTTGAATACCAATAGTCATATATCTAAAAGTCGAGTCGATCTAGAAATGTATGTCCATCCATAGTCTATTTTAATTTTGTAAAGCCTGTACAAGCCACAGTTATAGACGAACATATTAATTTAAGATTGGTTCTGGTCTAAGGCGACCCCTGTTATTTTTGGTGAATGAATTGGAGCAAAAACGATATTTTTTCGGTTTTTCTAGTCGCTCTAGAAAGTACAATTATGACCCGATTATTACGAAATTCTGCACAGAGAAAGGAACAAGCATTCCTTTATTCATTATAATCGGTCAATATTTAGCAGGTCAAATGGACCAAAAACTACATAGATCGGGGAACTTACTCATATATTGAAGAGTAATACTGACGTACGTACTCAAATGCTAACTCTCGCAATTAGAACTTTACTTATTATATATTGTTTAGTATTATCATTATCGTGCTAGATGGTAGACATTTCACAATGACAGGTGTGAAAATCAAACTGAAGTTCCCCTTATGTTCAAGGACAATCATTATCCCCAAATTATATTTAGGGGATGATTTTAACCAAAACTTTGTACTTTGTATGTTTTTCTAGTCACTCTAGAGTACACACTTATAAGCTGAACATGCAAATTTTACATAGGGAAGGGGATTTGACCTACTAATTAGAATCGTTGAAGAGGGTGCAAATATCGCGGAACACTTTCGAGGCTCGGAATGTAGATTCAGTGGTAATTGTATAGGTTATCATAAGGTGGGACCTATTCGTCAAGGACTATCAAAGATGTAATTATACCCTTCACCACACTGTGGTACAGGGTATTATGTCTTTGTGCATAAATTTGTAACAGGCAAAAGGAAGCATGTAAACATATTTATTTATGCATGGCCCAAGGACGAACCCTATTGAAATTGGAGAACATCGGTTCAGATTTAGATATAGCCGATTTTATCAAATGGTAAACCAATATCACAATATTTGCCCACTGTGCCAAAATTTTGAATCAGAAAGGAAAGTAGTAAAGTCGGATGGGGCCGACTATATGATATCCTTCGCCACTTCGGGTATATTCAAAAGATGCATTCCAACAGTCGTCGCATTTTCGAAGGGTCATTGACATGAAATTCATTTGGATAGTCAAAGAATGAGACAAGGTTATGTAAATCGATATAAAACAAATCTCAATCGGGGACTTCTTAATTATTTGAAACCCAATAAACATGAAGTCGGTCGAATATATGAAAAAAGAAATTTCGTCATTCTTTACTCAATTTGGTACATTGTGCAAAATTTCACGTCAATCTGATGTCATATATGGAGTTTCGGACACCATTAAATCAAAATCAACGAAAATATTAATGGAAGCTCTATCTAAAACTTTTGTGCCAATCGACTTAACATTAGGTGTTTCGTGCAATTTTGACATAAAATCGGATTTGGGAACTATATCTAAATCTGAACCGATTTCAATGAAAAGTAACACATATATTCTAGACTTACTTCAGTACACTGTGCCAAATTTCGTGCAAACGGAATGATATATAGGGCCTTTGGCACTTCATTTACATTAAATCGGAAGAAAATATATATGGGAGCTATATATAAATCTGACCCGATTTGGCACACTTCATTCCTGACCTAATTCAGTACTTTATGCCAAATTTCGTGTAAATCGAAAGATATATAGGGACTTTGGTGCCCCATTTACATTTAATCGGACGAAACGATATATGGGAGCTATATCTAAATCTAAACCGATTTTCAAGAAACTTAACACACATCATTCTAGACCTAATTCATTACGCTATACCAAATTTCGTGCAAATCGAAAGCTATAGAGGGACTTTGGTGCCACATTTACCTTAAATCGGACGAAAATATATATGGGAGCTATATCTAAATCTGAACCGATTTTCCCAATTTCAATAGTGTTCGTCCTTGGGCCAAATAAGTGAAATTTCATCCAAATCGGTTCATAAATACGACTTTGTTTACAGACGGACGACGGACATAGGACATGCATAAATCGACTCAGAAAGTGATTCTATGCATATTATCAAAACAACCATGTGTCTATCTCGTTTTCTTTTGCCTGTTGCAAACATATGCACAAAGACATAATACCCTGTACCTCAGTGTGGTGAAGGTTAAATGAACAACGTACTGAATTAAGCTCAGTTTGATGTTTGTGAAGGTATGTTGAAATCGGTTCAAAGTTAAATATAGCTCCATCCGATTTTATGTAAATGGTTTATCAAACTGCCAATTTTAGTTCGACTGAGACGAAATTTGCCACAACAGATAGAATGGAGACAAGGATAAAATGGGATAAGATGTTGATATTACTTCCATATATAGTTTAGTCCGATTTTAGGTAAATGGTGCATTAAACTCCCAATATTTGTCCGATTGATGTATGTGAAGTTTTGTTGAAATCAGTTAAGAGTTAGATATAGCTCCCATATAAATTTTCGTCCGATTTTATCTAAACGGTGCATCAAACTCCCAATAGTACTGAGTTAGGTCCAGATAGACCTATATGAAGTTTTTATACCCTTCACCACACTGTGGTACAGGGTATTATGTCTTTGTGCATATGTTTGTAACAGGCAAAAATAATCTTTTTTAGAATATGCATAGAATCACTTTCTGAGTCTATTTATGCATGTCCGTCCGTCCGTTCATCTGTTGGTGTTAAATTGTAAACAAAGTACATGAACCGAATTGGATGAAATTTGGCACAGCTCACTTGTTTGGCCCAAGGACGAACCCTATTGAAATTGGGAAAAATCGGTCCAGATTTAGATATAGCTCCCATATATATTTTCGTCCGATTTAGATAAATGGTGAACCAAAGTCCCTATATATCCATCGATTTGCACGAAATTTGGCATAGTGTACATAATTAAGTCTAGAACGATGTGTGTTAAATTTCGTGAAAATCGGTTCAGATTTATATATAGCTCCCATATATAGTTTCGCCCGATTTAAGGTAAATAGTGTACCAAAGTCCCTATATATCTTTCGATTTGCACGAAATTTGGTATAGCCTGCTGAATTAGGTCTAGAATGATGTGTGCTAAGTTTCGTGAAAATCGGTTCAGATTTAGATATAGTTCCCATATATATTTTCGTCCGATTTCAGGTAAATGGTGAACCAAAGTCCCTATATATCCATCGATTTGCACGAAATTTGGCATAGTGTACATAATTAAGTCTAGAACGATGTGTGTTAAATTTCGTGAAAATCGATTCAGATTTAGATATAGCTCCCATATATTGTGAAAATCGGTCTAGATTTACAAATAGCTCTCATATATAGTTTCGCACGATTTTAGGTAAATGGTGCACCAAAGTCTCTATATATCTTTCGATTTCCACGAAATTTAGTATAACGTACGGAGTTGAGCCTGGAATTATGTCTGCCAAGTTGTGAGAAAATCGGGCCAGATTTAGATATAGCTCCCACATATAGTTTCGAGAAAATCGGTCCAGATTTAGATATAGCTCCCGTATATAGTTTCGTCCGATTTCATGTAAATGGTGCATCAAAGTCCCTATATATCTTTCGATTTGCACGAAATTTGGCATAACGTACTGAACGGAGCCTAGAGTGATGTCTGGAAAGTTTCGTGAAAATCAGTTTAGATTTAGTACAAAAATTAGCATAGAATAACGTAGTTGCGTTTTCTAGAAGTACAGACATAGCCCAAAGGATGACCTATTGATATTTCAAACAAATATCGATTTACATACTTTAGTCACATTGTAACAAACGAATGATATGTTTATGTATAGATCTCGGTCGATTCACATTTAGATAAATATCACATATTTTATTTGTTCCAATTTCATGTTAATAGTGCTGTTTAATATGCCCATAGTGGTGAAGGGTATCATATAGTCGGCCCCGTCCGACTTTACTACTTTCCTTACTGGTTTTTCTCCGATTTTGTCTAAATGATGGACCAAACTCCCAATATTAGTCCGATTGAGACGGAATTTTGCACTGCGTACTGAATTCAGTCTTCTGTGATGTCTGTGAAGTTTAATTGAAATCGGTTCAAAGTTACATATGGATCCCATACATATTTTCGTCCAATTTTATCTACATGGTGCACAAAACTCCCAATATTTGTTCGATTGAGACAAAATTTTTGCACAGCGTTCTGAATTAGGTCCAAATTTAGATATATTTATTTTTGCCCGATTGACATGGGATTTTCAAAGATTTCAGAATGGTATTTGCATGGGTTTATTTCAATTGGTGCAAATATCTATGTAGATCACATATTTCTTCATATGTTTTAATCGACCGGATTAAATCTCTTGTATGTATCCAAAGTGGTGAAAAGTTTTTTTTTTTTTTTTTTTTTTTCCTTACTGATTATAAATGAGTAAATGTAGTAGCTTTTGTTTAGTCAGTCCTTCTCTCCCTTTCAACTATTTATTGCACTACCAACACCTTTCCATCAACGACAATTTCCAGCAAATATTTCATATCACATTTCATATTGGCAATTTAACAACACTTCATTTCCATCAGCATCATATTCTCTAACAAACAAATCTCTGTCACTCAAAAGAACAACTCAATTTATTTAGATCGTTCATCTACTGGCTTCCGTCATCTAAAATAAATTTGCATAATAATTTGTTTGGGTCATGCAGCAACATTTTATGACAACAATTTAATCACTCGAACATTGAGTTCTTTATAATAATGTTATTTGCTAATAAATCATAAATAACTCAATTGAGTGTGTGAGGCCATAATTCATAGTCAACGCCAGGAACAGCAACAACCTAAAACACAACAACAAACACTAATATCATAGACATCGTATGCACGCACGCACTTACACACCATTTCAAACACAATCATATCTTCTATCATACACACCAACACACACTTATGGCCATTCAAACGCACACACACATACGCACGTAGCCAATTTTATTTTCCTCCAGCACAGCAAGAGCTGTGTTATTCGGGACTTTCACAGAGACCAGCCAGCCAGTCAGCCAACCTGGAACAACAGACTCCAGTATCCTGTATCCTTGGTTCGTATATATGGAAATGAAAACGAAATATCGAAAATGAACAGAAAAGTAGCGAAAAGTCTTGGAGAGCGCACGTGACCTGCTTTGGATGTCATCATAGCCTATTTAACCCCAAATAGGTGTCATAATGGCAAAATGAAACGAAAAAGATGCTACCGAAAGTAAATTATTATCAAATCGTGATTGGCATACTATCGCCATCAAGTAGCTGGCTAGCTAGGTGGCAGGCTGGCTTCAGTTTCAGTTTGGGGTGTAGAAACGTCTGCTGGTGTTGCTGATGTTCCAAAATCTTATTTGTTGTTGAGTAGAGATTGTGGAAATTTAGATGAAATTGTTATTTCCCACCTTATGTTCAAGAGGTAGAACGTGAGGATGGTGGCCAAGAGAGATGAAGTGTGTATAAACACCCTCTCACACACACACATAGATAAGACGCATTATGGGGTAGATTGATAATACTAAATGTGGAACTATGTCTACTAGTCAGTGGACATAAAGTTGTGTATATGTGTGTGTATTTTGTTCTATTGGTGCCATACTGATAATATCTCGTCGTAAAACATATCAATCTGTTTAATACCACAATCATTATTCTCCATCTAGCTAGAATCTCCGAATCTCAATATCTAACGACCAATCAATATGACATTATTAATGTCATTATTTTATTTTGTTAGTCATTGGCAATTGACCTCTTTGACCTATAGATAGGATGTGACGTGATGATGATGGGGAACATTTATAGATTTCTGCTACTCTGAATAATAATGTGCACTTAAATGCTTAAATGTTTCGAATTATGTTCAAATGATAGTGTCATTAGAGATGGATGTTGTGATAATTAAACTGATCAATATTGAAATTTAGTAAGAAGTGAGAATGACTTTTTCGACAAAATAATTTTTTATTTGCCCGAAGCCAAAAACATGACATAAACACCGGATTAAGGGACATTTAATCCGGATTAAGGGCCACTTTATCCGGATTAAGGTACATTTAATCCGGATTAAGCCTTAAACCTAGGTCAAGGACCCTTAATCCGGATTAAGTGTCCCTTAATCCGGATTAAGAGGCCCTTTATCCGGATTAAGAGGCCCCTTATTCGGATTAAGTGGCCCTTAATCCGGATTAAGCCTTAAACCTGGGTCAAGGACACTTAATCCGGATTAAGGGACACATAAGCCGGATTAAGGGACACTTAATCCAGATTAAGGGACACTTAATCCGGATTAAGGGTCTTTGAACCAGGTTTAAGGCTTAATCCGGATTAAGGCATAATCCGGATTAAGGGCTTCTTAATCCGGATTAAGGGATACTTAATCCGGACACTTAATCCGGATTAAGGGACACTTAATCCGGATTAAGGGTCCTTGACCCAAGTTTAAGGCTGCATCCGGATTAAGGGACACTAATTCCGGTTTAAGGGACACTTAATCCGGATTAAGGGTCCTTGACCCAGGTTTAAGGCTTAATCCGGATTAAGGCATAATCCGGATTAAGGGCCACTTAATCCGGATTAAGGGCCTCTTAAGGGTCCTTGACCTAGGTTTAAGGCTTAATCCGGATTAAGGACCACTTAATCTGGGTCAAGGACCCTTAATCCGGATTAAGTGTCCCTTAATCCGGATGCAGCCTTAAACCTGGGTCAAGGACCCTTAATCCGGATTAAGTGTCCCTTAATCCGGATTAAGTGTCCCTTAATCCGGATTAAGAGGCCCTTAATCCGGATTATGCCTTAATCCGGATTAAGCCTTAAACCTAGGTCAAATCCGGATTAAGTGTCCCTTAATCCGGATTAAGTGTCCCTTAATCCGGATTAAGGGACATTTAATCCGGTTTAAGGATCATTGTCCCCGGATTAAGGCATAATACGGATTAAGGGTCATTGACCCCGGATTAAAGGCCATCATTTAACCCGAATTAAAGGTCATTGACCCCGAATCGAGGGTAGACAAAGGGGAAGAGCTAGAATTCTGAAATTTTGGATGTGGTTCACTGATGGAAATTTAGAAGGATGTAGATGCTCCATTTTAGAAATTCGTACTTATGTCTATGAAAAGTAATAAATTTGGT
>NW_026875786.1:17500-18599 GCF_032173495.1 Musca vetustissima | reverse complement strand
AAAAAATAAGACATAAATAAATAACTTTGGAAGAAAATATTTGGGGGCTATGAACCAAGTTTCATATTATTTGGATCATATATGCGACCTGCACTTTGTTTACAAAATGGAAGTGAAAAAAGAGAAAATTCGGTACATTGTAGAGTTTTTCTTTGACAAAGGCCCAGCGGCTAAAACTGTGAATCGTGTTTATGGTTCCAATACTGTAACAGTCAATTATGTGCAATTTTGTTTTCGTAGATTCCGCTCAGGAATTTTTTATGTGTGAGATGCTCAGATAGGCCGGTCGTCGAAAATGTCGATAAAATCGGAGAAATGATCAAAGTTGACCGGCATGTTAGCAGTCGTAACATTGCCCAGGAGCTAAATATCGACCATAAAACTATTTTAAATCATTTACAATTGACCAGAAACGGCCAGAATTGGCCAACAGGAGAGGTGTCGTGTTCCACCAGGACAACGCTAGGCCACACACATCTGCAGTGACTCCGCCATACAGTCCGGACATTTGACCAAGGGATTACCATATTTTTCTTGCATTGCAAAATTTCATATTTGCATATTTGGCCCATATGGAACGTTCCGAAGCTTGTTAAATAAAGTCATATAGTTCATATAAAAATTATGGATTTCTTTTTCGCCAACCTAATATCTACATTATAACGTTGGAAATGATTATTTCTTTGAGTTATAAATGAAAAAAAAAAAAACAAGTGAAAAAGCGGTAAGTTCGGCCGGGCCGAACTTTGGATACCCTCCACCATAGATATATTGACAGGTACTAGAAATGAAAATATAGGGAACATACCAAAAAGTGGACCTATACCGACATTTCTAAAAACGGATTATGTAAACCATAATTAAAAATTTTAGAAAATTTTAAAGGATAATTATACTCTCAGCCTTATGGCTAATGAGGGTGTATAGACTTTAACACGGTGAAAATGTGTCTCATCGAAATATTGGTTCTAGACCCCATGTTTCTTTGGACCAAATCCGTTTCAGAAAATTTAGATTTCATTCAAACTTTGCCCATCTTATTATTTCTTCCAAGCTTAGTTCAAATTCTCGAACTTCCAATCAGGGGCTAGGTCTAAAT
>NW_026875786.1:0-12500 GCF_032173495.1 Musca vetustissima | reverse complement strand
AGATGTGCTGTTTACCTCTAATCGGGTAAGAGGGTGCAAATATCACGAAATATTGCCCAGGCTCGGAATATACATCCGCAGAAAATTTGAGTTCCGTGGTAGTTGTGTAGGGTATCGTATGGTCGGCCCCGTCCGACTATACTGCTCCGCTCACTGGTTTATATTTTTACAGGATCCAAGGATGCCTTTGTCTCACGGTATGTCAAATGACGATCGGTATCAATGTACGGCAACACATCTGCCATTTTTTGACAATCTTTACAACCTTAGATTTTTAGGAAGCGTAGATCACTATCCAAATTATTAAGACTGAAAAATTAGCGGAAGAAAATGTTCTGTGTTTATGCAATCTCATTGTCAAATCACCGTAAATAACACAACAGATCGTACTTTAGATCGAAATGAGTACGTTTTTAATAAAGTTTTTCAATACAATTCAGATATGGGCATAAATCAATCATGTTACAGTTCATTTTTTTATTTAGCTGATTTAAAATATTAACTAGTTTAAGATATTCTTAGGCTGATACTGTAAATTTTAATTAATTTATAAGCAAGTGTAACTTGTGGCAGGTGATTATAATTTTGACCTTATTGTAATTAATGGCTAGTTAATTAATGCTTTTGAACTGCCTATATAAATGATGCAAACGTTTCTATTACTCACACTACATATCTCTTTACGACTTTACGATACGAAATCAAACAGATTAACATTTCTAGGGTGGATTTTTCCAATTAAAAATCCATATTAGTCAATCTGTGGCATAGTAAGCAATTTAAATAACATAAAAGGCAGACAGACGGACAGACTAGAATAAACTTTAAAAACAGAACCTAATTAAGTGTAGTGAACGTGATTTTATTGCGACGACGAAGTGACATTTACAAATTAAGGCCATTAAATTGCTTTCTTTTGTCCTCCCTTTTTTAGGTTTTGATGGTGGTTGGCGTTGTTGTTGTTTCTTTAGTGGTTAGCTGCCGACACAAAAAAATGGTTGCCCAGTAAAAAGTATAAAAACACAAGTGATGGCATGCGGTTGAAGGGAGCAGACTATATGCAAACTTATAAAGCATGTTGAAATTTTGTTTAACTTTTTTTATAGATCTGCTTTTGGAGGGTTGTCTATTCAATTTGTTAACGATAACTTTGCAAAGCCATTTTTCAGTTCTGGAGGGAGAACGTTAAAATAAAAGGCTAATGACTTTCCGCTTATATTTATCGTATTTATATTGTTGGGGTAGACTCTTAGCGCGGTTTGATGGTAATTTCTCAATTTAAAATATGTAAATCGAAAAACGTGCTTAAATTATAGGGGGCTGTTTCGGTGGCATCCGTTTTTGAGGATTTTTGTCATAAAAAATCTATTTGTGGGTAATTTATTATTATTATTTCTTATCAGTGTTCAAATCTGGATTATCTGCAATGTATTGAGACAAATTTAAGAGTATCCGCCAGTTTTGTCGACAAATATATGAAAATACTCAAAAGAGTTTTAAATTCCTAGAGCAGAGGTGCGGCACTTTATAACTCGCGAAACATCAAAATATTCCATAAAATGTGTTTCTATAAATTGAAGTATTCTAGTCAAAATCTATATAAAATCGATTTTGTGTTCTTTCCTGATTTGCGGCAAAACCACACAATGCACAAACATATGTTAAACGAATAAGTTGAAGTATACCCCATAGGCAATTTGGTTGTAATGTGTGATTTTTCGATATAACCGCTGTATGCACTCAGGAAAATGTGCAAAATCGTAGTTTGACAATTTTGCGTATATAATCGCTTTTTTGGAACTAATTTTACACACATATAAGCCTGTATAAACGTATTCGTAATGCATAAGACGTCTCAGATGTTGATTCTAGGCATATTCTCAAAAAGAACATGGGTCTATCTCAATTCCTTTTGCCTGTTACAAACATATGCATAATAAACGATCAAATATAAAATGCCGAAAATTATACAACAATATTGCTAAGGCGAGAACCATTTGCCGGGGCGGCTATTATATATTATTTAAAATTGAACCGACTTAAGCGAACATTAACACACATCATTCTATCATATCATATATGGGAGCTATATATATATATATATATATCTGAACCGATTTATTAAAAATTGATCACACATTATTCTAGACGCAATTCAAAACGATATGTAAATTTTAGTCCCAATCGCACACCACCTGGGAAATTGGAGCACCATATACATGAAATAGGACGAAAATATATATGGGAACTATATCTAAATCTGAACCGATTTCCCCCATTTTAATAGGTTTCATCCAATTCGGATCATAAATGAGACCTGTACTTTGTTTACAATTTAACATGGACAGACCGGCGGACAGACAGACATACATAAATCGACTCAGAAAAGGATTCTATGGATATTCTCTATCTCTTTTCCTTTTGCCTATTACAAATATATGCACAAAGACCTTGTACCGCACTGTGGATAAAAGGTATAAAAATCCCAAGTAACGGTACTTTAGGATATCCCGTTAACGAGGCTAAAATTCCTCTACGCAGGAAATATTCATCGGAGTCCCCATAAAGTACATTATATGATCCGACATAAGTGGCATTTTCTATTAGGTTATTCGACAAATTCACACTTTTAACAAATTCGATTGGATTGACTGCTTTTAATTTTAATACATTTATGTTAGCTAAGATTTGTCAGGGCCTACACCAACTATTCTCCGTATAACTATCATTTATTTAAACCGTAAAGGATTACTGTACCATATTTCCTGTATTCCACTACCACAATAAATCCTTTGTAAAGAATGTTGTTCCCTTTTTTTCAAAAACCAACATACAGAATCATGTAAAGTCCTTAGTCGTTGTTCAAACAACAAGAGCAGAACTTAACAACAAAACACAAAAAAAAAACCAAGTTCGTGTGCCCTGTTGCGAAATGAAAAAAGGAAAAATTTTATATAATTTGTACGCATGTTAAATTCGTATATTTTTATTAGAAAATGGAAAGGCAATACTAATCGTGAAAATGTATTTAAACTAGAGATAATTTTTAATATTCTTTGAGATCACAATTTACGATATTTTGGTCCACTTAATATTGGTTCATTTTTTCTGATAGCCCACATAACGGCACCCTCAATTTTCCGTATTTTGGTGTTCTAGAGCGCGCTTTTCAAACGAATTCGCTGGTAAATGGGTTCTTATTGGCTACAATAATTCACACACATGTCCTTGGTAACCTATTCAAAATTCCATTTCATTAGGGCAGATTTAGAGTCGTTTTGTGCAAAGGGACTACAAATTCAAGCGCTGTTCAAAATTCAATTTCAATTGGACAGTTTAGTATATGGTGCACAATTAACATGAAGTCAGGCGAAAATATATATTGGGACAATATTTGCATTTGAATCAATTTTTACAAAACGCAATATTTTAGGATAGATTTAATACCTTAACTTAACACATATTAGGCTATAATGAAGAGTTTGGTGCACAATTTACTAAAATTCAGAGGAAAATATATATGGAAGCTATATGTAAATCTGAACCAATGTCAATAAAGCTTGGCACACGTGCCTATTGACATATATTGGTAGTTTGGTGCATCATTTACATAATATCGGATGAAACTATATGTGGGAGCTATATCTAAATCTGCACAGATTTTCTCCAATTTCAATAGGGTTCGTCCTTGAGCCATATAAGTGAACTGTGCCAAATTTCATCCCAATCGGATCATAAATGCGACCTGTACTTTGATCACAAAAATACATGGACGAACGGACAGACGGACATGCATAAATAGACTCACAAAGTGATTCTATGAATGTTCTCAAAGGGAACCATGAGTCTATCTCGTTTCCTTTTGCCTGTTACAAACATATGCACAGAGACATAATATCCTGTAGCACATTCTAAAGCGATTTTTGCAGCTTTAATACACATCACTCTAAACTCACCTCATCCAAATTTAAAATTGGATTAAACGTAGGCTCTCCGGCGCACCATTAACATAAAATCGTCCGATTATATATATATATATAGCTGTATCTAAATCTCAAGCGATTTCCATAAAACTTCAAAGACATCAAACTGGACCTAATTCAGTACGCTGTGCAAAATATTGTATCGATTAATGACAGGAATGTGCGCGTGATCAAAAAGAAGCGCGTGATGATTACTAGCTCACGTAATTATATCTATGATATGGCAGTTATTATCGACATTAGCGTTATCTACATTGCAGACTATGATGATGATGCGTTAATACTTACGAGACCGAACCGTCGTCGTTGTGGAGTTATAATGTGTTAATGCATTACAACGGTTACTCACATTTTTTTCGTGGTGATGAGATAAATGAAATTTATAACAACAGGGTGAGATGAAAAAACTGCTTCCAACTTCAGACTGCTTTCATTTCTAAGCAGTGTTGCCAATTTAGCACTTTTAGTGCTAGATTTAGCACTTTTTAAACTCGTTTGGCACCAAAAAATTTTGT
Source organism: Musca vetustissima (assembly GCF_032173495.1). Taxonomy (NCBI): domain Eukaryota; kingdom Metazoa; phylum Arthropoda; class Insecta; order Diptera; family Muscidae; genus Musca; species Musca vetustissima. The sequence goes on along the minus strand of NW_026875786.1, from coordinate 8,002 downwards.
CTAGCACCTAGCACTTTTTTTAGCATTTTTAATTTCTTCCAAGATTTTTTCAAAATTTTTACTATCACTCATCGTTTTTCGATTTCACATTGACACATTGAAGTTTCCGTATGATTCACATGGTGGATTTGATTTTCCAATGTTTTCCCAGAGAGCGGAGCAGTATAGTCGGACGGGGCTATCCGAATACCACAAGACTTAAATTTTCTGCAAAACTAATTGTCCTCCACCATGAGGATGACAATCAAAATACCTAAAATTAATGGGGACTTATAGGAGAAAATTCATGTTATATTGGGACCAGAACATACCGAAAATACGTGAGAAAAAAATATTGAAATTCTCAAAACATCTAATAGTGGGTCTACCGTTATATGGTATAATAAAACAGATATCAATATTGATATAATAAAACAGATATCAATATTGATATTTTTGGTAGTGAGATTTGACAGACAAAATACCAAATTGCAGCGAATGCTATTGAAAAACGTGTCCAAAATTCTCAAAATATCAACTTGGGTCAAAAATAATAATTTTTGGTACGGATATGTGTCATTCAATGATAACCCAAAATACGAAATTACAGCCAACCAAACATCCTAGGAACCTGTGCAAAATTTCGGAGCTTTATTTTAAATATTGGGATTTCTATCGTGATTTAACGATTTGTGGTGTTTCCGGTGAATATTTCGAAGTGGTCCAAACGGAATGACAAATTTAATATAGACTCCTCCTTATGGTTGAGAGTATAGAAACACTGGGATTATTTTAGTGTATATAAATCAATATAATTTAAATAAATTTAAAGGTCAGCTTTACTTCTCTTGGCATGGAATGTAATGGAATGATTTCTTAATTGTCTTGCTAATTTAATCTTGGTTCATTTAATTAATCATTATCAAAGCAGCCATTTCCCGTATTTATTGGTTTATTGGTGTACATTGCAAAATGGAATAGCTATTATCTAGTGTGGTACTGGTAATAATAAGCACTATTAGAATATATATACCCTGTAAATATTTACATATAGCTCCCACACCCGGTCTCCGCTCTTCTAGAGTAAATGTATACGGCATAGAATGCAAATGTTATATTTTTTCACACCAAAGTCTTGGTCAATTTGACACGCAAAATATGTTTATTCATCAGCGTACGATTTTGTGACCTCTAGAGAGACCAGAAAAACATATAAAATACTTTTTACTTCAACAGCCAAATATTGACCGATTTTACCAAACACAATAAGTGTCTTCACTGGCCAGAACATATAAAATACTTTTTACTTCAACAGCCAAATATTCACCGATTTTACCAAACACAATAAGTGTCTTCACTGGCCAGAACATATAAAATACTTTTTACTTCAACAGCCAAATAGTGACCGATTTTACCAAACACAATAAGTGTCTTCACTGCCCAGAACCAGATATGCAAAATATTGTGACAATTGTTGCACACCTGTAACCGTTATTTTGTTTGCAAATGTTAATGGACAGACGGATAGACACATACATCTATGTCGATTGAACTAGTCGAGATATAACGATCCGTATGACAAAATGTGAGTCCAGGACCGTGATGTTACAAACATGATGACACAAAAACGCTTATAATACCGTAACAACATAGCTGTTAATTTCGATATCATTTTTAGCACTTTTTTCTGGCACTTTTCTAAAATTTTTGGCACTTTTTAGCATCTTTTTCAACAAAATCTAGCATTTTTTCTCAATCAAGTTTTGGCAACACTGTTTCTAAGCCACTCGCCCGACAGCTGTTAAAATTATTCCAGTGACAGCTTATTATATTGTTTACAAACGTACAAAAGCATTTTGGTGAGAATTTTCCAGAAATTTTCGTGATGGAATGCAAGCGTGATAGTGTGATTTATTTATATTTGGCTGGAAAACTACAAGTGGCTATCGTTAGAGCACTCCAGCATTTAAATGAGAATAAATTTTTGTGTCTCGTACCATCGCTCGTTACCGTGATACTGATAGCGTGGCCCGTCGTTATGGAAGTGGACGGAAGAAAACATCAACATCAGCAGAAATGGTTCGAAAATTAAAGAAGCGACTAGATCGAAACCCGCGTCGCAGTGGCCGAAAAATGGCTCGTGAGCTGAACATACCTCAATATTCCATTGGGCAATAATGAGCTTGGGGCAAAGCCCTTGAAATTCCAAAAAATAGAAGAACTTACACCGAAACAGAAAGAAAATAGACTCAAAAGAGCAAACAAGTTGATTCTGGAGGGTGTATTAAAGCCTTGTGCACGCAAGAATTTTGGTGGCAGACCTTGAATATTCCAATAGGACTCAGCACCATCGCACTCAGCACGCGCAACCCAAGAATGGTTATAAAATGAGGTTCATCGCTTTCTTTTCCAGCTCACCACCAAAATCTCCGTATACCAATCCGTTAGACAATTGTGTTTGAAGTATTTTGGAAAGCAAGCACTTCCCAGGGAATGGGCCAAAACACCGCAGAACAACATTCGGGCGGTTTCATTGGCCGTTTGAAGACCATAATTCGTGCCAAAGGTGACCAATTCGAACAAATCTAAACATATTCTAAAATTTGATGCTATTTCCGACATTTTTGCTTTCATTTAATAAAATTTAAAAAAATAAAAATTGCGGCGTTTGAATTTGTTGCAGTTTTTTATTTCACCATGTACATAAAAATCTCATTAGTCTAAAATTTTTATTCCATCATCACGAAGTTTTGTCATGAGGTGAGAATTTTTTTAATTATAAGGATACTGTATAGCAGATATATATGATAGCTCTTGAACATATTTCAGCAAAAATGATCCTACTTTAATCAAACAAAGTATAGACTATAGACTACAATCAGAGCTAAATCTAAACCTGCATCGATTTACTAGTCATTCCAGACTCAATTTGTTATGCTGTGGAAATTTTCGACTCAATCGAAAGAACGTTTTATGTACTGGCAAACGTTAAGCCTCTATAACTTCATCTTGTGATTAATTGGCATGGTTCATCAAGGGCATACACTCGGGGTTGGATTGGTGTTAACCCTTTCAGTGTTTTTGTCAAATATATTCGACATTTAAAAGTTCTCTCTTTCTTTGCGATTTTTCGGTTATCCTATGTACCATTACTTTTGATGTTTTTGTTTTTGCTGTAAGACAGACGAAACTGTCCGAGGGTTAAAATGAAAATTTCTATTTTTTCTAAACTCTATGTCTTTATATTATTTTCAATACAAAATTGTATATTTTTATTACGACAAAAAAGAATTTTGACACTGAAAGGGTTAATCTTCCTACCCAAATTAATCTTCACACACACTTTTAATGGCAACCGAAAAGGCTTATATTTATATCTTAAAAAAAGCTTTTCATAAAATTTTCGATATAAGTCCATATTTCTGAACCTGAATGTCGCCATAACCCCCATAACCCCCCAAAACCCGATCGAATGTACATATCCGAATGTAAATTAAATTTTTTTAATTTAAATTATTTTTTTAAATATGTTTATTGCATTAATTATTATATAAAACTTTTAATATTTTAAGATTGTCTCTGTTTTGGCTCGAAACATTCATATAAACTATTTTCGTTCGGTTTCCGGACACATCACCATTCCCATATCACATACCACGTGCAATGTGATGAAAGAAAATGATATAGTGTTTGTAAGTGATATAGTGTTTGCGGCAAAAACCTGTAAAGGATTGCAGAATGGAACATATGTGTCTGTGGTTACATGGTTTTGTAAACGTAAAACTTAAGCGCATCACATGAATATAAATTTTGTATTTAAAAGATACATACTTTAGGTGTTGTGATTATCGGAAACACTAGGGGTAACGAGTGAATGTCAACCTCGGAGGTTGGTGTCAACAGATTAAAACAATTTTATACCAAAGTTCAAAAGTGGAACGGGTTCACTACATGATACCCTTCACCACATTGCTCCTTAGATTCTTATTGTACCAAACAACATCAGATATATTTCGATACAAACTAAGTACAACATTCGCCGTTCTCTAATAAACATTTTCGGCTTATATGTACAATTTAGTCAATCGACATACCAGTCATTCTGAAATCTATGTAAAATTTCATTGTGGGGACGGAGTTTTGGGGCTACCCTAAAATGTTGACCGATATTGACATTTTAAAGCAGAAATATTTTGTACCAAATGAAAATCCAAAAGAGATTTCTATGAAAATTTGCGTAAAATCCCCAAATATGGGGGCTACCAAAAAAAAGGACCAATATCGACAATTTCTAATGGGGGAAACCAAAAATACATGTAATACCGAAAATTGAGGGTACCGTTATATGGGGGCTATACCTAAATATATTATTTTGGGTAAAGAGATTTGGTTCCTAATTAAATACAAAATACTAAATGACAGTAAATTCCGTTGAAAAACATGCTTAAAATTGCTAAAACGTCGAACATTTGGAAAACTCCTGTAGAAGACAGCGTGATTACAACCGACGGACATGACTAGATCACCTTAGAATTTTATTCTGCATTTCTTTTAGAATGGTGGTTAATATTATTCTATTTAATGTCCTTATACTTTATTTTATTACATTTATTTTACCACCATCGTTAATACACTCAAAGACCTAGTTTGTGTCATTCCATTGTTATTATTAGCTTCATTAAACGTTACACTTAATTTTACGATCCTCGTAAGGCCTAGGAAATAATACAACCAATCGGTAAAAACATTAATTTTAAGGACGAATACATGATTATGGTTATTTGTTGGAGATGTGATGTGCTCTTGTTGCAAAATGTGCACAACATTTTGCAACTCATCAGCCTTAAATCTCACGTATCACTTCCATGACCTTTGAATGGTTAAGGCAGGGTAGGTATATAAAATGAAACGTGCTGGTATTACTAATGTTTGCGAAGGTGAAAATTTCTATGATTTCATTGGGTATGAATGTTTGATGTCTAACGGAATTGTACGTAAATTACGTTGTGCTGTGAAAAAGAATATTGTTAATAATAAAATTGTCAAAAAGTTTGTGTGAATGTATATATTTAGCAACATATTTGCGACACCTGAGTTACCTTAAATGTGTTATTTTCTGATACAATTTTATTTACCTATTGTCATAAAATTACTAACGTCGAACATATTTGAAGGACTTGAATGATAATAATATGCAAAAACCATAGTAATATAATGAATGATTCAGCCCAAGATTAAGTCAGATTTGGTAACCTGTCAGTAGACGTTGCAGGTTAAAGATAATGTAAATGCACCACTTAGAGGAGAGATGGGCCAGAAATCCAATTTTTTGAAAAAAAAGACAATTTAATATAGAAAGAAAAAAGATTATGCATTTAAAATCTCAGGACTTTGAGCTTTACACCAGTACAATTTTATATAAATATGGGTGACGACATGAGATCGAATCAATATTTCAAATTTTTGTGAATATCGAAATACCAAATTACAACCAATTACGATGCAATGCTTGCAAACATCAACAAAATACCAAGTATTAGGGGTTATATAGGGACTACCCCAAACCAATCATATCAAATTACAGTCAATCCGATGACGTATACATTGGGTACCCACAATACTACATTACAGCTAATTCTGGTAAAAACGTGTTCAACAGACCCTAAATATCAAGAATTACCGCTATACCAAAGCGTGGATGGATGTACCCCATTTACAATACTAAACATCCTAGATCTAAACTAAAGCGACATAGAATATTTTTCTGATTGTATCGCGGTGTATTCAAAAACAATTTAATTTAAAACAAAATTACCGCCAGTTTCGATCCTCCATATTGAATAAACCTACTGCTGCAAATATGGATTTATAAATACTGAAAATGTTGGCCCTTTGTGGGGGAGGTACAAGAAGGATTATTCCCCATCTTCGAACTTGAACTATGTTTGGTAGAGATATTAGGATATGCAATGTTTTGATGGTATCGGTTACGGATTTGGTCCACAGAAACATATCAAAGTGTATATACCCTCATTAGCCATAAGGCTGACGGTTTTATATATACACTATCGGACAAAATAAAGTGCAAAAGACGAAAAAATATTTTAGTATGTCTGTCAAATTTCGTGGGTATATTAAACAGGACTATTAACATGAAATTGGATAAATAGTGATATTTATCTTGTGGATCCACCATTTACATGAAATCGGACGAAACTATATGGGAGCTATATAGAAATCTGGACCGATTTTCACGAAACTTGGCAGACATAATTCTAGGCTCAATTCAGTACGTTATGCCAAATTTGGTGCAAATCGAAAGATATATAGGGACTTTGGAGCACCATTTACATAAAATCGGACGAAACTATATATGGGAGCTATATCTAAATCTGAACCGATTTTCACGAAACTTGGCAGACATCATTCTAGACCTAATTGATTAGGCTGTACCAAATTTCGTGCAAATCGAAAGATATATAAGGACTTTGGGGGCACCATTTGCATGAAATCGAACGAAACTATATATGGGAGGTATATCTAAATCTGAACCGATTTTCTCAAAACTTGGCAGAAATCACTCTAGGCTCAATTCAGTACGTTATGCCAAATTTCGTGCAAATCAAAAGATATATAGGGACTTTGGGGCACCATTTACATTAATTCGGACGAAACTATATATGGGAGCTATATCTAAATCTGAACCGATTTTCACGAAACTTGGCAGACATCATTCTAGGCTCAATTGAGTACGTTATGCCAAATTTCGTGCAAATCGAAAGATATATAGCGACTTTGGTCCACCATTTACATGAAATCGGGCGAAACTATATATGGGAGCTATACCTAAATCTGGACCGATTTTCTCGAAACTTGGCAGACATCATTCTAGGCTCAATTCAGTACGTTATGCCAAATTTCGTGAAAATCCAAAGATATATAAGGACTTTGGGGCACCATTTACATGAAATCGGACGAAACTATACATGGGAGCTATATCTAAATCTGGACCGATTTTCTCGAAACTTGGCAGACATAATTCTAGGCTCAATTCAGTACGTTATGCCAAATTTGGTGCAAATCGAAAGATATATAGGGACTTTGGAGCACCATTTACCTGAAATCGGACGAAACTATATATGGGAGCTATATCTAAATATGAACCGATTTTCACGAAACTTGGCAGACATCATTCTAGACCTAATTGATTAGGCTGTACCAAATTTCGAGCAAATCGAAAGATATATAGCGACTTTGGTCCACCATTTACATGAAATCGGACGAAACTATACATGGGAGCTATATCTAAATCTGGACCGATTTTTTCGAAACTTGGCAGACATAATTCTATGCTCAATTCAGTACGTCATGCCAAATTTGGTGCAAATCGAAAGATATATAGGGACTTCGGAGCACCATTTACCTGAAATCGGACGAAACTATATATGGGAGCTATATCTAAATCTGGACCGATTTTCACGAAACTTGGCAGACATCATTCTAGACCTAATTGATTAATCGGAGAAACTATACATGGACTTATCTAAATCTGGACCGATTTTTTTCACCATTTCTATGCTCAATTCAGAAATCTATATATGGGAGCTATTCTAAATCTGGACCGATTTTTTCGAGCATAATTCTATGCTCATTTACGTCATGCCAAATTTGGTGCAAATCGAAAGATATATAGGGACTTTGGAGCACCATTTACCTGAAATCGGACGAAACTATATATGGGAGCTATATCTAAATCTGGACCGATTTTCACGAAACTTGGCAGACATCATTCTAGACCTAATTGATTAGGCTGTACCTAAGTCTGTGAATAATCCATTGAATTTCGTGCAAATCGAAAGATATATAGGGACCGTTTACATTAAATCGGTTAAATATATATATGGGAGCTATATCTAAATCTGAACCGATTTTTCCCAATTTCAATAGGGTTCGTCCTTGGGCCGAATAAGTGACCTATGCCAAATTTCATCTAAATCGGATTATAAATTCGACCTGTACTTTG
>NW_026875785.1:0-18045 GCF_032173495.1 Musca vetustissima | reverse complement strand
TGAGCAACCTTATATAAGTAAATTGTGCATCAAACTCCTCATATTTGTTACATTGACATCAAATTTTGCACAACGTACAAATTTCAGCATAGAATAACGTAGTTGGTTTTCTAGAAGTACAGACCTAGCCCAACGGTTGACCTATTGATATTTGTTTGAAGTCGATTTACATACTTTTGTTCCATTGTAACAAACGAATGACATGTTTATGGAAAGATCTAGGTCGTTTCACATTTAGATAAATATCACATATTTTATTTCATACAATTTCATGATAATAATATACCCATAGTGGTGAAGGGTATCATATAGTCGGCCCCGTCCGACTTTACTACTTTCCTTTTATATTATATTAAAATAGTTTGCAATTTGTTCCGCGTTTTGGGTTTGGTTCTAAGACTCCGTTGTAACTATATCAACTATGGAGGATATCGAGAAAAAAACTGGAACGTAAGGTTCGATAATGAACTATATATGAACTGTAACCCGGACCATCTTCGAATTTGAACTAAGTTTGGAAGAAATAATAAGATTGGCAAAGTTTGGATGAAATGTAAATTTTCTGAAACGGATTTGGTCCAATGGGATGGGGATGGGGTCTAGAACCAATATTTCGATGAGGCACATTATCACGGTGTAAATTGTATACACCCTCATTAGCCATAAGGCTGAAGGTATAATTATCCATTAAAAATTTCTGAAATTTGTATTTACATAGAAATGTCGGTATAGGTCCACTTTTTGGTATGTTCCCTATATTTTCATTTATAGTACCCGTCAGTATATCTATGGTGGAGGGTATCCAAAGTTCGGCCCGGCCGAACTTAACGCTTATTCACTTGTTTTCTATCAATCTTACAAAAATATAATATTTTAAACTGTTTTTATAAAAAAAACACATTGTAATTAATTACTTTTTTATAATACTACCTGAAAATATGAACAGCTTTATACACGAAATACATATGAAATGGACATATTACGAAAACATCTGTAAAAATGCAAAATACCGTGCATTCAAATAACCTTATTAGCTATAGTTTTTTAACTGTGCGACAGTTATTTATTTTGATATTCGATACCTATGGATCAAAGCTAGTGATGTACAATGAGAGCTTCATATCGAAAACGCTATTGCCGAATGTGCCCAGACTCCCCTAAATGTCACATGTTGTTTTTATAAGTTCAACAAATTTTGTTCGCCATCGGTTCAGATTTAGATATAGTTCCCATATATAGTTTCGTCCGATTTTAGGTAAATGGTTAACCATTTAAAATTTAATCTCATTCAGACATCCATTAATAACTTCGTGTACAATTAACATGAATAGGCCGAAATTATATACGGAAGCTATGCTATATCTGAAACGATTTTAAGGAAACTTCAAAGAGTTTAATTTATCTTTGTGTCAATCGGCCTAGCTATGGATCTTTACTGCACCATTTTCTTAATATCGGACGAAAATATATATAGGAGGTGTATGTAAATCTGAAACGATTTTCACGAAACTTAGCACACATCATTCTAGACTTAATTCAGTACCCTATACCAAAATTCGTGCAAATCGAAAGATATATAGGACTTTGGTGCAGCATTTACATAAAACCTGACGAAAATATATATGGGAGCTATATCTAAATCTGAACCGATTTTCACCAAACTTAGCACACATCATTCTAGACTTAATTAAGTAGGCTATACCAAATTTCGTGCAAATCGAAAAATATATAGGGGCTTTGGTACATCAATTACCTTAAATCGGACGAAAATATATATGGGAGCTATATCTAAATCTGAACCGATTTTTCCCAATTTCAATAGGGTTCGACCCTGGGCCGAATGAATAAGCTGTGTCAAATTTCATCCAATCCGAATCAAAAATGCGACCTGTACTTTGTTTACAATTTAACATCAACAGACGAACGGACATGCATAAATCGAATTAGAAAGTGATTCTATGCATATTCTCAAAAGGAACCATGTGTCTATCTCGGTATAAAAATGGAAACACACACAACGAATGAAAGTGTGTGTAGCAGAAAGTGTGTGGAATAACAAAACACATGTCCAACAACTATTGAGTCCACGGACGGTTGTTGTTATTGTTGTTGCTGTTATGATCATTCGCGAGAATTCGGGAATGTTTGTTTTCATTCGAGAGAGAATGTCTGAAAGAATTTCAACCACCAACCGAAACGAACGATCTTTGTTGTGTGTTCTCACTCGTTTGTTATGTGTGTGCGAACATTCTTTGGCGAATGTTCGTTTGGTAAAGAATATATCGCCATAAATTCATTCGTAAAATGAGCAAAAAAACGAAAAGAATGTATATTAATTCATTCGCGAGCGAATTTTTATGCACGCTGAAAGATTTTAAAATAATTAACAGGAAATAGAAACTGAAGTGATTCTGTGGATCACTATGTGGAAAGCAAAAGTACACCGACCATCTAATCCACTTGGTGCGATTGTAGTATGTGACGAAAATCGATTTCCAAATATATATATATATATATATATATATATATACTAGCGGGCCCGGCAAACGTTGCTGATAGATAGACCAATATTAAGTTTGAGATAGTGCTCTGAAATCTGCACATATATTGGTACTACTCATAGGATAGTTGGTATTGAAAATGTTCACTATTAGTTCACTATTTAGGGGAGTCCCCATATTTTGGATGGTCATTGAGTAGAAAATGTTCCTAACAAAATTTGTGGAAGCTTCCGAACAGCCTCCATATTATGGCAATCCACGCCATTTGGGGATTTGGGCACTTTTTCAACCTAATCAGCTGTAATTGGCTGTTTTATTTGGTAGCATAAACCCTACTAAAAATTGTCAATATTGGTCCACTCTTCTGTATTTTAGGGGTTTGATCACGTGTTTCAACCAAATTGGCTGCATTTTTTTATTTTAGATGATCTGTCAGTACAAAATCTCCTTACAAAGAATTATCAATATTGGTCCAAGTTTACGGGTAGTACCCATATAATGGTATCCCGAATAATTTCTCATGTGATTTCAAATCTTCGTTCGAAAAATTAATATATCTCCATTCTCATTGTGGTAGCTAAAAAATATCATTCCGGGATATTGGGGCGGGGCTGAGACACATTTTCGCAAATAATTATCTATTTAGATCCAAGTTATGATATAGGAATACATACAGGTCTCGCCCCATTTTCAGCATTTTAAAGACATTGACTTAAATTTCTCAGAGAGTTGGCTATAAGTAGGCACAACGGACTCCTGTAAATATAAACGTCATCCCAGCAATTATGCACTATAGTTAAACGATTTAAAAAGACGCCATAATCATTTCCCGTTAAATTTTCGGTATGTTGAAGTTGTTATATGTAGTAACATCGGACGGAGGATTTAGTATAACCTTCAAATTAGTATTATAACTAAAAACCAGCAATATAAGAAAAAAAGCTTTTTTTCTTATATTGCTTAATGATATATTTGAGCAAAGAAATTATCTCGTATATTAGTTTTTTCTGTGATACACATTTTTGATATAGAATATATGCGAGGTGTTCTATTTATAAGTTCAAAGATATTGAAAAACGATTAGCATATAACCACCTGATTTAATACATACGTGGCTTATCAAATTTTCTGATACTTTAATGAACAACATGTTCCTATTATTAATCTAGGGCATGGATCTTATTTACGAATGTCTTCTCATTTTCCATCCTTGCATTAGTCCCAAAATGTACGTGCATTCTATGGAAAACGTATGAATACAATGGTCGCGGGTACATTCAATGATATACTTCTCAATTATTTTTTGTATTGTCCCAAAAAAACATTTGAATACAATGTCAATCCAATTGAAAAAAATAAATATTTTGAAAATTTTCAATAATTGACAAATGCAGGCGTAAAGAAATGATGCTACCGATGTTCGCCCAAAATATCTCAAAATAATAACTGGGACGTGGTGCAAACAATTTAGCTCGATACTAAATACGTGGAAATGCAAATAGGCAGCATAATATTTTTTTTGCAAAAATTTCGCGGTTTTCGATTTTTTCTCACCTTTTAAACCTTCCCTAGACCTCCGCGAACATTTCAAGACTAAGATCAGATAAATCCGTTCAACCGGTCTCGAGTTTTAGCGAGACTAACGAACAGCAATTCATATTTATGTATATACATATACATATGTATGTATATAGATAAATATAATTTCACAATAGGATTCGTCCGTGGTCGAAATAAATGAGCTGTGCCAAATTTCATCACATTCGGATAATAAATTCAACCTTATTTTGTATACAAATTTACAAGTACTTTTTTACTGGCTGCATTTTAATAATATGAATTTATTATTATAAATTTTGGACCCCCTGCACCTAATGTATACACAAATCATTCAACATTTGTTTTATTAAATGAATGGAACGGAGATTACTGCTAGATATTCGGCTTTCGGACATATATCCTTTGGCAATATAAAATAAAAAGTAGAAAACTTTAAATGCCAACCATTCCATGGTCGAACGAGCGAGCTCACACAAAACACGGTATTTATGGATCGCGAAAATACTAAAAAAAATTTATTATCCTTGTATGCATAAATTCAGCAGTTAACTACATAATTGGGCCCGGTAGCAAATAACGCCCGCAGCATTGTCATCAACGAAGCATTTACACGCATATATAGCTTAAATTGTGAGAATATGTTTTTTTTTTCTGAACATATCACACTGTACTCTCCAACAAAAAATCGTATCCTTATCAACTCGCAGTAGGATGTGTAGTATTTGTATTTGTATGTGTATTCCATTTGTGTGAGAAAGTGATTTAAATTTAGTTAAACGATGAGAGCGATTTCATATGCAGGCATTAGATGATGTTATTGCTGCTGTAATTGTGTCTTAAGCGTGAATAGTGCGATTACCATGGCACAAACAATTATTTAAAGATATCATATTAGATTGGGGAAAAACAAAATCATTATTTTTTCGGCAGATGGGTGCACTGATATATTTCTCATAAAGTATCGATCAAACAATTTCAGATATATGCTCGTTGGAAGGGTGACATTTCCCAGCAAAAATATTTTGCTGTTTTTGGTTTGCTGCATTCAGCTGTGAGTTACAGGGTGTCATAAATGGAAGTGAACAAAGTGAAAATTCGGTACATTTTCTCTGGGTGGTGGATCCATGTCTTATCAACAGTTATGAAACGACGCACGCATTTATAATGTGTCCACTGTAATGTAACACCTGTTTCTATATGAAGGAGTTGCCACATCGAAACAAAATTTAACATGTGTTCATAACAGAGATGGAAGTTTCCAAAACACTTAACTTTTTATATCGCGTTTTTTTACTAAGCTAAGAAGTTTCCGAACTGCCCTCGTAATGGTGGACATACCAATTATATGGTGGACTTTTTGAACGCCATTTTCAACCGAATTCCATATAATAAGATACTTTAGATTTCTATTACGTAACAAATTAGTACAGTTTTAGATTCTATGTTTCTTGGGACCAAATCCGTTTCAGAAAACTTTTGGAGTGGGGTTGTTGGTTTGGATTGGGTAACCGATTCATCCAAGTTCGAAGATGGGGTATATCGGTAAACATTGTTCAAACATTTAATTGTAAAATATCATGCAAATAGACTATCCGGTTTAACCCAACTTTATACAACCTATTATATTCACAAAGTTTAGATCAAGTCAAATCTACAAATCTAATATCAGTTGTATGGAATGGCCGATTTGAACCAAACTTTGTACATCCTGTTATATTTACCAAGCCCAGATCATGTTTGAAGATGGAACCCGTTGGTCTTTCCTCTGATGATACCTCCGCCCCAAATGGTCAAAATCTTCAATAATTATAAATTCAATATCAGGTAAATGGAATATCCAATTTTAACCAAATTTTGCACAACCTAATATCTTTACCAAACCTAGAGCAAGTCTGATGATGGTACCCATTGGCCCAAAGGTGACAAATAAGGCTGGGTTTTTGGAAATTCGTACTAGAACGGAACGAAAAGTACTAAAACTTACTAAATGTACTACTAGAACTCTGAATGTACGAAAATGTACTAAATTTGGTACAATTCTGTTGCATGTGAACAGATAGAGCTAAAAACTTGAAATTTGGAATGCGAATTAGGGTCGATATAAGGAGATGGTTTTGAAACCGTGCACTCATGTATACGAAAAGTACTATATGGTACTATATTTGGTACAAATTTATTTTGGAGGTACAAATCGATCTGGAATCCTGAAAATTGATATTAACATTACCGTCGGAGTATAGGATTGGGATATGTAAGTAGTTTTGGAAATTTGTTACTTATGTGTACGAAAAGCACTAAATCGTACTATAATTGGTACAATTTGGATTTAAGTGAACCGCTAGAGCAGGAACAATCAAATTTGGAGTCAGGATCACTGTAGGGGTGTAGGATTGGGGTCAGGATTCAGTTTAAGAAATTAATACTTATGGGTACTAAATGGTACTAAATTTGGTACAATTTGAATTTTAGGTGATCCAATAGAGCTAGCATCATGAAATTCGGTGTCAGGATCACTGTTGAGGTTTAAGATTGATTTATGTAGGAAGTTTTAGAAATGTGTACTAATGTGTTCTAAATTTGGTACAATTTGAATTGTGAGTGAACCGATAGAGTTGGAATCCTGAAACTTGGATTTGGGATCACTGTGGGGGTGTAGTGTTGGGTTATGTAGGAAGTTTTTGAAATGTGTACTAACTGTACTAAATTTGTTACAATTTAAATTGTGGGTGAAAAGATAGAGTTAGGATCCTGAAACTTGGATTTAGGATCAGTGTGGGGGGTAGGATTCGGGTATATAGAATGTTTTGGAAATTTGTACTAATGTGTACCGAACTTGGTACAATATAAGTTGTGGATTAAGCGATAGAGTTGGAATCCTGAAACTTAGATTTAGAATCACTGTGGAGATTTTGGATTGGGGTATGTAGGAAATTGGTACTACTGTGTACTAAATTTGGTACAATTTGAATTGTCGGTGAACCGATGGAGTTGGAATCCTTAAACTTGGACTGTGTACTAAATTTGCTAAAATTTAAATTGTGGGTGTACCGAAAAGTTTAAATCCTGAAACAAGGATTTAGGATCTCTGTGGGGTATTGGATTGGGTTAAGATTAAAGTTTTTGAAATTCATACTACTGCGTACTAAATTTGGTACAATTTGAATTGTAGGTGAACCGATAGAGTTTGAATCCTGAAACATGGATTTAGGATCACTGCGGGGTGTAGGATTGGGGTATGTAGGAAGTTATGGAAATTTGTATTACTGTATACTAAATTCGGTACAATTTGAAATTGTGGGTCAACCGATAAAGTTGGAATCCTAAAACTTGGATGTACAAAATTTGATACTATTTGAATTTGTTTGAACCGATAAGTTTGGAATACTGATATTGGGGAAATAAACTTTTCATTGGATTATATGAAGTATATAGTAATGGAAAGCAATGGAAATGAAATCGGTTATAAGATTGCTGCTGGATGGTTGAGGTGGGTGCTTATGGACATTTATATTAATGTGTGTTAAATGGAACTAACTTTGGTAAAATTCGGATTTAGGTGAACCTTTAGAGGTCGAATCATGAAATTTGGTACTTAATGGTACTACTAAATGTGATACAAATTGGATTTAGTTGAAGCGATAGAATTAGAATTAAGATTGGGGTATGTGGGAATTCGTACTTATGATAGTTAAAGTAGGTAGTTATGGAAATGTATATTATTGTGCACTGACTGATACTCAATATAGATTTGGGTGAAGCTATATTTGATTTAAGTACAAAGCGTAAAAAATGACACCAAATTAAGTATATAGGTAGATTTCGGTTGCGGTCGGAATGGGTGTGTAGGGTTGAGATATAGAGGTAGATTTGAAAAACGAACTAAAGAGAACATATGTACTAAATGGTTCTAAAATTTTAATAATGGTCGGTATAGGGTTTTAAATACATTCCACATTCGCTAACGAAGTAGCGGGTATATGCTAGTATTTTATAAACTTGTAAATTTACATTGAAAGAATTTGAAGAACCGATTTGATCAAAATTAAATCTGAATACAAATGAAAAAACCTGTGTGTAATTCCGAAGACGTTCGCAAAACGAGGCCGTGCCTATGGCTTACTGTAGCCTCATATAACTTCAAATTGTAGTATTTTTGAAGATTAAAGACACAAAGTTCCACTCTACCATCAATATCAATCATTCGTATCAATATCGTTCCTGGTTTTCGTCTTAAAATTTTAAGAATAATGTTCATTATAAATGTCTGAAATTTGTATTGAGTTTACATTGTGGATTACAGCATTCGTTTAGCAAAGTCGTCTGTATAGGTCCACTTTATAGTATATCCCTTATAGTATTATCCCGCTCATTATCCATTACATCAGAACTCGGTGTCTACACAGGTTCACCATGTTGTAATATCTTCTATATAATGATACCGCCCGTTTTTGCTTACTTCAAAGCTTGTAGGGACACTTTCCAACCGCATACTCTGTTGTGTATTACCACATGGTGTTGCAAAATAATTACACATAACTGTGAGTATTGCTATGGTGGAAGGTATCAAGAGTTCTTGTTATTTTTTACATCACAGCGGGTGTTATGTTCAGAATTTTGTCTTATGCGTATATATATATATATATATATATATATACGCTTGATTTATGACCATATAATTCAGCCGTATATATATATACGAGCTTGTGACAAAATATATTTTTTGACGAATAAATATCCATGTACATTATTTTATTTCAGTTTCCATTTTTGGAAAAATATTTCGTGATCCTATTATTTAATGGTTAACTCCCACATTTGACCGTAAAGGATGCATGTATGTATCCTCTGTCCCACCAAATAAACTTCCATTTGTGAGTATTGAATTCAGAATTGTTAATTCCTGGAAAAGCTCATTTTAAATTTCAGAAAATTGCACATATGTTTATAAATGAAATATAATTGTATTTATAAACAAACATATTTAATGGAAAACACATTACCTTGGACATATTAAAGAGATATTTACGAAGAGACCACAGCTTCTGAGCCATCTGAATAATATTCTTTCATAGAATATATACATTGTGAATTCTTTAAAAATTCTTAATTTAACTTAAATTTTATACTTTATATGTGAACATATAAAGTATGAATATATACGAAATATAACAAAAATATATCTTGTTGTAGTTAGTTCTATGAATTTAATGATTGGATATTTCTTCAATAGAAGTAGCTTTTTTTACAAAACCCTAAATAAATTGCATTTGAAAGTTAATTGATACGCAAGATTCCTAGAAATTTAATAAAACAAACTTCACAATATTTGTATTATTAAATTGATAATCCACCATTTAGAATACGGTTTGACATAGAAATATTTATATTTTTGTCAGAAAAACAAGTTTTTGTTTGCTTCGAGGCTAAATGGAAGCTTTATCCTGGAGAAAATTATATCGTTTCACTTGTCAGCGTTCGTTAAACGTAGCTTGGTTATTAGTTGAGACCATCTTATTTAAGAAGTAGACTTTAAATATCATGAAATGGTACGTGTTGTAACAGATAGCTAAAGAATGTCCTTAATTTTGTTGTTGGAATATCGATTTTTAGTTGATTTCTTTCGAATTTTTCCTTTATGTCTTAAAGTAGAATTGGAATTGTCCTTTGCTAATGGTTTTACACCACAATTTTCCCTTTTTAGACCCATAATCTAATCACACACTTTGAATGATTTATTTATTTTCCAATTTTTTGTATTAGAATGTCCATATTTCCTCATAGAATTTATGATAATTATATAATAATAATGTATTTTCATAGTAAAATCTCAAAAACATCATATGCGCTCAAACATCATATGCACTGCATAAAAATTACGCGTATGTTCGTGATCGCTAAACTCAAAAACTTCTGCGCTGAGTTTTACCAAATTGTATCTACAGCCTCTATGGGGCATGAGCAGTGTTTCTGTGTAGTTTGAAGTTCATCAGATAGATGGCGCAATATTTATTTTTTTGTGTTTTTGCAGCGTAACTCAAGAACTACTGCACCGATTTTGACCAGCTTCTTTTTTCTGTCAGGTCTATGTTTTACCTTACCTTGGATATAACAAACTAATTTGATTGGTCCCTACGAGTTCGCTATAACCGTACTCGTCTGTTGTGTATATATATATATATATATGTATATATATATATTGGCGGAAAAAATAATAAGAACAGGAAAGCTATATTAATTAGTATATACTATTTTAAAACAAATTTTGGTTGATATTTATCTTCATTTATTTTATCGGAATATTGACTGATCATCATCAAAACAACAGTTTTTAAGCATATTGACCTCCAGAACGACTAGAAAAAAAGTTTTCGGTTTATTGCACCCCTCAATATCATATCTACATCGTCGAAAATTATAGACGTCGTCCTTGATCATAACCCGAACTTCATATAAAATTTCAAAGCGACCAACGCTACATTTCCGACCTCCAGTGGGGTAATTGTAATACGAAACAATATAATAGCACAAAGACACCCACAACCGTGGCCTCTAGCGTGTTTACAAATTATAATTGATAGACGAATGAACGGACAAACATGTCTAGATTGACTCAGCTAGTCGAGAAATGACGATCGATATACTTAAAGGTGGGCCGTTACAAAACCCTTGGAGCCGCACAAAGCGACAATACCCTGACAACATAGTTGTGTAGAGTATAAATAAATTATCGGTACCGTCGTACGGGGCCTATATCAAACTTGGACCGATGATCAATTTTCAGCACAAATTTTGTTCTGATCATGAATATCTGTATATAACGGATTCTCCGAAAATATTTTCCTGTGCGTTCAATTTCTTTGAATTAAAGATTTAGATCAGGGTGCGAAGAATGATCAAAATACGATCTTTCTCACGAATGCTCACTGGTGAAAATTCGAATGTTTTCAAATTATCGCGAATGATAATTACAATGAATGAACAAGCTTTTGCAATCTCTCGCGAATGTTCGCATTGTAAGAAAAATTCACGAACGATAAAATTTCGCTGCAAGCGTCGTCGATTCATTTTCATTTGTTGCTGAAGAACATTCTTTTGAAAATCCCAAAAAACCAAATGTTCGCGAACACTGTTAAAAACAACAGCAAAAAAAAAAAATAATAATCATAAAAAAGTACACACAAACAACGAAAGAATGTGTGTGGCAGAAAATTTGTTGTTATTGTTGTTGCTGTTCTGAGCATTCGCGAGAATTCGGGAATGTTTGTTTTCATTCGTGAGAGAATGTCAGAAAAAATTTCAACCACCAAACGAAACGAACGATCGTTGTTGTATGCTCTCACTCGTTTGTTATGTGTGTGCGAACATTCTTTGGCGAATGCTCGTTTGGTAAAGAATAAAATCTTAAAATGAGCACAAAACGAAAATAATGTATTTCAATACATTCGCGAGCGAATTTTTGCGCTCGCTCATATTATGTCAGAAATCGGTATAAGCGAAATTACGAAACGTACCAACTTCAATCATCTAGAATTGAAAATATTATTTCTTATTCGCTTATTTGTGTGTTTAAGTTTACGATTGAATATTGAAGTTTCATTGCGAAAGAGTTAAGAGTTTGTATGCAATCATATTTAAGGGTAATGCCTTGAATGTGGGCATGTGGTTGTGTGTGTCACCAGCACATTTCGAACGGTTAACATTTCTATGTAACTATATATGATCTCTGGATAAAAGAAAATTCATTTTTAGTGTATCTTAAGTTGCACAGCATACATACATCACACGCAGATGCAGAGTAGTCCTGCACGCACACACATCTCTATACAAATGAAGTTGCACTAGCAGCGCAGACTAAGAGTATTAATGCCAATATGGCTATGAAGACTATTTGGAACGCGCTGATGTTTGAAATGCTCAAGATGAAAATTAGACCATCATCTAAGCTTTCAGAAGCAATAAATAAGACACACAACTTGCTTAATACGAACCGTCCTTTCAGTCATAAATGTTAAAAATCGTTAGAGATGGTATTTACCGGGTAAATACGCAAGAGGTGGGTAAATACCCATTTGTAGGTATTTATCTGGGTATTTACTATATTGAATTTGTAATACAACATCTTACACCCTATTTCCGGGTTTCTGTTACCAAATCGATTTGGATTAGTTTTACGATACTTTAAAGGAGTGGGTAAACACTTGGTTAAATACCCGAGTATTTACGCAAAAACTGGGTATAAACCGTAACCGCACCTCCCGATTTAAGGTATTTTTTGTTTATTAGATACATTTTACGACCAAATTGGCTGCAATTAAGTACACTGAGTTCTCTTTGGATACTAAATATCCATGCAAAATGTATCGATGTAGATCTACGATTTTTGGTATCCACCACACAAAGGTGTGTGTGGGCCCATTTCCCCTTGGTATGGGAAATGGGGTCTATGGGTCGAAGTTTTGATAAAGCCCCCATATAAGCGTACCTCCGGATTTAAGGTATTTTGGTATGTATTAGACACATTTTACGATCAAATAGAGTTCTCATGTTGTACAATATATTCGACGTAGGTTCATGGTTCATCCGATTTCGGGTATCTACCCAAAAGCGGGGTAAAAGCTATTTAACGGCCGAACCACTTGACGTAGGCTAATAAAATTTCACACAAAGTGTGTCTTCAAAACAGTGGGTAGACTGTTTAAAAGTTTATCGATAGATTTTTGCATGGATATTTGGTACTCAAAGAGAACTTTCTGTGCCAAATTACAGCAAATTTTATCGTAATATGTGTCTAATAGACTAATAGACAAATTCTGGTTAAATACCGAAAATTGGGACCGTTATATAGGGGCTAGCCGAAAACGTGGATCTATATTGATAGATTTT
Organism: Musca vetustissima; assembly: GCF_032173495.1. Lineage (NCBI taxonomy): Eukaryota > Metazoa > Arthropoda > Insecta > Diptera > Muscidae > Musca > Musca vetustissima. The sequence goes on along the minus strand of NW_026875785.1, from coordinate 5,101 downwards.
TGCATGGATATTTGGTACTCAAAGAGAACTTTCTGTGCCAAATTACAGCAAATTTTATCGTAATATGTGTCTAATAGACTAACCAGTAAGGAAAGTAGTAAAGTCGGACGGGGCCGACTATATGATACCCTTCAGCACTATGGATATATTAAACAGGACTATTAACATGAAATTGGATGAAATAAAATATGTGATATTTATCTAAATGTGAATCTACCTATATATCCATAAGTTATATAAATCGACTTCAATCAAATATAAATAGGTTATCTGTTGGGCTATGTCTGTACTTCTAGAAAACGCAACTACGTAATTCTATGCTCAATTTTGTACGTTGTGCAAAATTTGATGTCAACCTGACTAGCATGAAGAGTTTGATGTCCAATTTATTTAAAATCGGGCGAAAATATATATGGAAGCTCTATCCAAATATATCGAAGGATATATAGGGACTTTGGTGCACCATTTACATGAAATCGGACGAAACTATATCTGAATCTGGGCCGATTTTCTCGAAACTGGGCAGACGTTATGCCAAATTTACATGAAATCGGACGAAACTATATCTGAATCTGGGCCGATTTTCTCGAAACTGGGCAGACGTTATGCCAAATTTCCTGCAAATCGAAAGATATATAGGGACTTTGGGGCACCATTAACATGAAATCGGACGAAACTATATACGGGAGCTATATCTAAATCTGGACCGATTTTCGCGAAACTGGGCAGACATCATTCTAGCCTTAATTCAGTACGTTATGCAAAATTTCATGCAAATCGAAAGATATATAAGGACTTTGGTACACCATTTACCTTAAATCGGAGGAAGATATATACGGGAGCTATATCTAAATCTGAACCGATTTTCACGAAACTTTGCACACATCATTCTAGACTTAATTCAGTGCGCTATGCCAAATTTCCTGCAAATCGAAAGATATATAGGGACTTTGGTACGCCATTTACCAAAAATCGGCCGAAACTATATATGGGAGCTATATCTAAATCTGAACCGATTTTCACGAAACTTGGCACACATCTTTCGTGGTTCAATTCAGTACGCTATGCCAAATTTCGTGCAAATCGAAAGATTTTCAGGGTCTAAAGTCCGTAAATCGGGCAAAAATATATATGGGAGCTATATCTAAATCTGAACCGATTTTTCCCAATTTCAATAGGGCCAAACAAATGAGCTGTGCCAAATTTCATCCAAATCGGATCATAAATGCGACCTGTACTTTGTTTACAATTTAACATGGACAGACGGACGGACGGACATGCATAAATCGATTCAGAAAGTGATTCTATGCATATTCTCAAAAGGAACCATGGGTCTATTTCGATTATTTTTGCCTGTTACAAACATATGCACAAAGACATAATACCCTGTACCACAGTGTGGTGAAGGGTATAAAAATGCCTTAAATCGGGAGCTACCTTAAATCGCGAGCAAAATAGTAAATACCCAACCAAATACCCACAAATGGGTATTTACCCAATCAACCGGGTTTTTACCCTGTGGGTATTTACCCACAGCTCATCTCTAAAAATCGTTATTAGGTCAGTATCAACAATGTGTATTATGATGTCTACATGATACTAGGTGTTTCCTATAGTTATCAATGTAATATTTTTTTTTTTTTTGAAATTTGTCGCTCCGTTTGCAGATCCAACAATGTATACATATTGTTTATCCGAATAGAATTATATGTCGATATATGGGTTTCCCTCTGTTGAAATCATGATAGAGATCGCAACATTTAAAAGATAACTCTAAAATTTTGCGCAGGTATTTTCACTACTCTTAGGATGTTTGATACTGCAAATGGGATATATCGGTAGACGTTTTGGTGTAGCCTCCATATAAAGGTATATCCTACACATAAAGGTCCCGCTCCAATTTCGGCGTTATTAAGTTTTTAACGGGGTGACGTAGGGGATGGCAGATAATAAGCAACATCTCAGATTGAATTTAACATGGCAAAGCCCTGGCTTTTCTTGGCCCCTCTTTCACCTCAATTGTGTAAGTTTTTAACGGAATTTTCTCATCGAAGTATGGCATGACGGCTTCCAGTAGGCCTATTATGTAATTTTTTAACAACATTCGATATTGTTTATTTCACAACAATTTTCACAATTGATTGTTTTGTTGTTTTCACAATAACAGAAGAAATTTAAACAATATTGATAGTTGTTAAAAGTTACAGAATAGGCCTACTGATTACTAAAAAATTCTTGACAGAAATTACTAAAAATGTGCCGATTCATTTTTGGTATATTGAAGTTGTACCCCAGTTTTTATACCCTGCACAACTATGTTGTTGGGGTATTAAAGCTTTGTATAGCCTCAGGAGTTTGTAAATATTGCTCCTACACCAATCTTTTAGTATATCGATCAACATATCTCGACGATACAAGTCACAATTATGACCAATCATCACGAAATTTTGCATGTGGCCAAAGATTTAATTTACAGAATCCATAGGTATCGTTAACTGGCAGAAGTAACAAAAAAGATCAATGAATCTTTTCACAGATATATATGTTCTAACTATATATAAGTTCTAACTCTGAAATCGATTTTACCTCCGACTTATTTTACGTTTCATTGCCATTCATTAGCCTCTAAATGTTTGGCGAGAATAAAGTCTCAATTACTGGTCAGGAGCATGAACCATCTGATTAGTACAATTTGGCTAGATGAATGCATGCCCAACGATTGGAACCTCAACATCCTGTGTCCCGTTCCTAAAAAAGGGGACAAGAAGATATGTGCCAACTATGGAGGAATTAGTCTCCTTCCCATCGCATATAAAGTGTTATCCTACGTGCTGTGTGAACGACTGGTCAATGACACTATTGAAGCATACCAATGCGGCTTCAGTATTGATCCCCTTTGGTATTGATCCCCTAATATTTATTTATGAAATGAATTAACATTTTTATTTTTGTCTGTTCTAGAGGCCACAGTTGACCTCTAATCGGGCAAGAGGGTGCAAATTTTACGAAATATTTAACAGGCTCGGAATAAACATACGCAGAAAGTTAGAGTTCCGTGGTAGTTATGTAGGGTACCATATGGTCGGCTTCGTCCAACTCTACTGCTCCGCTCACTGGTTTAGCTTGTGTATCTGTAATTTGGTACATTACGTTTTCAGAGTATGATTAATCTATTACAACACAATGCGTATAAAGGCCCCGCGCTATCTATGGAATCAACGACCGGTATAACGAATAACGCTATATATCGCGAATCAAAAATGATAACCCATTTGCAATGGATTTCTATTTAATATATTTTTTTATAAGGCTAACCCATTACTTTTTGCGCCATTCGTTATACCAAGTATATAAATTTGGAAAACGTTCGTTATATGCGTTAGTATAAAAAGTGGACTATTTCGCTCATTCGTTATATTCCGAATTCGTCAAACTGAGTATTCGTTATACCTGGCGTCCACTGTAATTGCTAATTAGATGATGTTCGTGATTTGCTGGTTTTCTCAATATAAACTGCCTGATGTTTGACTTTAGATTGAATAAATACAAATATTTGCACAATTATACATATTTACTGTCCAATTTCCTCCATATTCCATTTCCTGTCCGTACAACATTTTATTCGATTTTCTAACAATGCCATTCATTAAAATTTGATTAATGTACTATCGAAGTGTCTGCGGTAAACAATCGTGTGGTTTGAATGTAAATGACAAGAGAACGGTTTGTGTGTCAAGCTGCCATTGAATATCATGGACGCCAGGAATCTTGACTTATTAGCAGAATTGCATTACGACACAATGTTAGTTATATTGGGTCAATCACATACGAGTGTGTAAATGGTTACCTACTATGTCTGTGGTCAATTAATTAACTAGATTTTGTTAACTAATGACATAAATTGAGTGTTTAGAGTTGAAATTGCTGTCATTGTGTTCATGTTCAAATCAAATAAAAGAAGTCCTCCACGCCATTCTAAATTTCAAAATTCAACACATTTTACAAAGGGTTAACATAAATTCGGTAGTAGTCTTGTAACATTGCATATGCATATTTGATTGGAGATTCAAGGGGAGGAAATTTTGGGACCTTAAAAATAACGAAACAGGGTCATATATTTATAATGTTCTGTGTATGAGTTATTTACCCATCATGGTCCAGGAAGGACGAATTACACTTACACAATTAGAATAAGACCTACAAAGTATCTCTGGATAATTATAATTTTCGATCGGAATATTTGCTAACCAATAAGAAGTGAAAATTCTAAATAGTGTCATCTCGTCTGAAAAACACACTAAGGACTATACCAAACCGCGATAGTGATGATTTTTTATACCCTTCACCACACTGTGGTACAGGGTATTATGTCTTTGTTTATGTTTGTATTATGTATTATGTCTTTCTTATGTTTGTAACAGGCAAAAGGAAACGAGATAGACACAGGGTTCCTTTTGAGAATATGCATAGAATTACTTTCCAAGTCGTTTTATGCATGTCCGACTGTCTGTCTGTCTGTCCATGTTAAATTGTAAACAAAGTACAAGTCGCATTTACAATCCGAATTGGATGAAATTTAGCATAGGTCACTTATTTGGCCCAAGGACGAACCCTATTGAAATTGGGAAAAATCTGTCCAGATTTAAATATAGCTCCCATATTTATTTTCGTCCGGTTAAAGGTAAATGGTGTACCAATGTCCCTACATATCTTTCGATTTGCACGAAATTTGGCATAGCGTAATGAATTATGTCTAGAATGATGTGTGCTAACTTTCCTGGAAATCGGTCCAGATTTAGATATAGCTCCCATATATATTTTCGTCCGGTTTAAGGTAAATGGTGTACCAATGTCCCTACATATCTTTCGATTTGTACGAAATTTGGCATAGCGTAATGATTTATGTCTAGAATGATGTGTGTTAAGTTTCCTGGAAATCGGTCCAGATTTAGATATATCTCCCATATATATTTTCGTCCGATTTTATGTTAATGGTGCACCAAAGTCGAAATTTGACATAGCGTACTGAATTGATACTAGAATGATGTGTGCAAAGTTTCGTGACAATCGGTTCAGATTTTGATATAGCTCTAAAAATCAT
>NW_026875784.1:0-18501 GCF_032173495.1 Musca vetustissima | reverse complement strand
GAAAATCATATTAGCAAAGGGTAACATTCAACAACAGTGCTTATTGTAAAGAAATCCAGTAACACGCATACAAAATGTTTTCCGGCAAAATTTTGAAATCATTGCCAACGAACAAAGCAGGCAATAATTTTCAAGCGCATCTATAGCTACCCTTGTATAGGCGTACATGCAACATGCATTGACATAGACCCTCTGACGACCACAGTAACAACCATTATTTTGTATGTATGTGTGTGTGTGTTGTCGTCTCTATATATGTGTAGTGAACGCACTCACACAACGGAAACCTATCGCACATTTCCGGAAAGTAACACGGCGTAAATATAAGGTGGAAAGCGCAACAATTGTGCTAGAACGAAACGGTGCAAACACACCCTGACACCTGGCAATGAAAAGACCACCCCCACAGAATATGTAGCTATAAACAATTTTAAAATTTGTTATCAAAAATATTGGATAAAAAAAAAAAAACAAAAAAGAACACAAACACCCACGACCATGCAAAAACGTTGATTTCAAAGGAAACCTATGCAATTAGTTTTGGTTTGTCTACTTTCGGTGTGTCTGGCACAGTGGTTGTTAACTAACAATTGCTATAATATACTAACTGCCACTAAAAATTTTGGTCGACTAACTAACATTTTAAATACTCCAATATAAGTTAATCGTTCGGAATATATATAAATTTTAAGTAGGAAGATTTGACACCCAATGAGAGTCAAAATTGAGACTATACGAATCAAAACGTGTCCAACATTTCCAAAAGTTCTTCAATTCCGAAGAATACCGAATAATGGGAGGTACAGATTTAAGGGGGTTATCGTAATACTTTAATACTCAAATTACAGCCAAAACGGCTTAAAACGTACACAAATCCAAACCAGTAGGGAAAGTAGTAAAGTCGGACTGTGCCCTTCACCACTTTGGGTATATTCGAAAAGACGTCGCCTTTTGAAGAAATTTTGACATGAGATTGAACGAAATTAAATATGTGATTTTTATGCCTTTCTGGAACCTATGCTAAATTTCATTTTATTTGGGAAAGTTTAGAGTCGTTTGCGCACAGTGGGATAGATTTGTGTAAATCGATTTAGAGCAAACTTGACACCCGCTATTCGGTATGCTGCAGTGTTTCAAATTTAATCTCAATCAGACGCCTATTGATTATTTGGTGTACAATTAACAAAAATAAGCCGAAATTATATATTGAAGCTACGATAATTTATATTAGTTTCAGAACGTTGTGTCAATCGGCCTAGCTATGGATCCTTAGTGCACATTGAATGATTTTCAGAGACTTTGGTGCACCATTTACCTGAACCGATTTTCACGCAACTTAGCACACATCATTCTAGACTTAATTTAGTTCGCTGTACCAAAAGGTATACCAATCAAAAATTAGCAGGGACTTTGGTGTACAATTTATCTAAAATCCTGCGAAACTATGTATGGAAGCTATATCTAAATCTGAACCGTTTTTCACGAAACTTAGCACACGCCATTCTAGACTTAATTCAATACGCTATGCCAAAATGCGCGTAAATCAAATGATTTTCAGGGACTTTGGTGCACCATTTACCTAAAATCGGGCGAAACGATATATGGGAGCTATATCTAAATCTGAACCTTTTTTCACGAAACTTAGCACACATCATTCTAGACCTAATTTAGTAGGCTATACCAAATTTCGTGCAAATCGAACGATATGTAGGGACGTTGGTACACCATTTACATTAAATCGGACGAAACTATATATGGGAGCTATATCTAAATCTGAACCGGTTTTCTCCAATTTCAATAGGGTTCGTATTTAGGCCAAATAAGTGACATATGCCAAATTTCATCCAAATCGGATCATAAATTCGACCTGTACTTTGTTCACAAAAATACATGGACGGACAGACGGACATGCATAAATCGACTCAGAAAGTGATTCTATGCATATTCTCAAAAGGAACCATGGGTCTATCTCGATTATTTTTGCCTGTTACAAACACACCACAGTGTGGTGAAGGGTATAAAAATAATGAATAATGGAGAACCACGTTAATTGGGGGATATACTGAAAAGTGGACCCATATGATAATATGTAGTAGCAAAATTTGCTACGCAATGAGATCTCAAAGTACCAAATTACAAAAATCCCCAAAATACTGAATATTTGGGGGTATTGATATGTGCAGTATACCCTAAAAAGTGGATATATATATACCATTTTCAATACCAAAAATCCTGTGAGTTATAAAAACGGCTCCGTCTTAAGAATGCTGAGCGTAATCGTGATTTCGAAAGACAGACGGACATGGCTAAATCGAATGGGATCTCAGTCGAATATTTCGAGGTGTCACAAACGGAATGACTAAATTATGATGGTGGGTATAAAATATTACGGATGGGGTCTGGGAACTCTGGACTGGTATTTTAGTCAGGACAAACGATTGTGGATTATTGGATTAAATTGATGTCTTGCCTGGCTGTTGTTCTTGAATCCTAATGGAGGTTTCTTTTTCTGTAAGTTCAAAGAATATCTAAAATGGGTTAAATGTAAAAACATGGACGTATATTATCGGCGATGAAATTTTTCAGCCTCAGCCCGGAAGGGTTCTTAGAGGTAACGTGATTAATATATCAGAAGAATTAATCAACCTACACACCAATATTGACCATAATTAAAAATGTAGTACCATTTAGTACCTTTGTTTCTTATAGTCCGTATTTCCAAAACTGTCTCCACATCTAACACAAATTCTGAATCCAGCTCTACACTAATTTTGGTATCATTTATTACATTTCGTACACTTGTAGTTCTAATTCCAAATTCTATGATTAGAGCTCAATATGTACACTCAAATAAAAAACTGTAAGAATGTGTTACCATTTAATACACATTAATAAAAAACTTCCATAGGTACCCATCTAAACAATCCAATAGAAATCTTATTTCCCAATTGCAGGATTCCAGACCGATCGGTTCACCCAAATCAAAAAGGTATCAAATTTAGTACCACTTAGTACACATTAATACAAATTTCCATAACCATGTACTTTAATAATCTAAATGAAATATTTTTTTTCTAAATTCAGGATTTAGTCCACTTTCAACAATAACCTTAATTCCAAATTTCAGGATTCCAACTCGATGGGTTCACCTAAATTTTATAAAATCTTGTACTATTTAGTACACATATGTACAAATTTCCATTGCTACCAACATCATACAATTCAATAGAAATCCTATTTACCAATTTCAGGATTCCACCCCAAACGGTTCTCACATATTCAAATTGTACCAAGTCTGGTGCCATAGTAGAAATTCCAAAAACTTCCTACATACCCCAACACCAACGGTCCTAACTCCACATTTCAGAAACTTCCCATTTACCCCAATCCTATACCCTTACAGTGATCACAACTAGCTCTATCGGTTCACTTAAAATTAAAATTGTACGAAATTTAGTACCATTTAGTACACAAAAGTACGAATTTCCAAAACTACATATATAACTCAATTCTACAATGCAGTAGTAATTTTATATCCAAATTTCTCTGTTCCAGCTTTACCGGTTCATCCAAATCCAAATTGTACCAATTATAGTACGATTTTTCAAACACATAAGTAAAAAATTCCAAAATTACGGGCATATCCCTATCCTATACTTCAGGATTCCAGCTCCCACTGAGTTCCAAAATCACATCCTTGTATCGACCCTGCATCTCCTTATACTGACTGCTAAACCTTGATTCGCATGCCAAATTTCAAACGTTTAGCTCTATCCGCTCACATTTTACAAATTTAGTATTTTTCGAATAATTATAGTTCGAATTATCAAAGAACCCTTTGGTACATCTATCCTATCACTGATCCTCTATCAGTGATCCTTGTTCCAAATTTAAAAGCTCTAGCTACTGGTTCGTGCCGTTCTAGTACGAATTTCTAAAATCTAAGTCCTATCTGACATCTTTGTACCAAATTTAGTACTTTTTGAATATTTATATTTCGAATTTCCAAAGAGTCCTTTGGTACATCTATCCTTCACTTCATCAGTGATCCTTGTTGTAAATTTAAGAGCTCTAGTTACACTAGTTCACAAAATACTAGTGGTACCATATTTAGGACTTTTCTGGCCGTTCTAGTACGAATTTCTATACTTATATGTCGAATTTCCAAAGAACCCTTTGGTACATCTATCCTACACTCCATCAGTGATCCTTGTTCCAAATTTAAGAGCTCTAGCTACTGGTTCGCCAAATACAAGTGGTACCATATTTAGTACTTTTCGTGCCGTTCCCGTACGAATTTCTAAAATCTAAACCCTATCTGACATATTCGGGATAAAAATTTGTGGATCATTCTTAGTTCAAATTTTCAAGATTGTGGCTTTAGCCGCATCGTCTGGGCGTTAATGAATCGTTAAGTCAGACAATCACGTCTATCAACAATTTGGCACTCACCTTAGCAATACTTTGAGAATTTCAGACATTTGTTGTTTTATAATTTTAATGCATGTTCGTGGTCCTCTCTAATTTTCCTAAATTTCTATTTACCATAACATAGTAGCCCAATAAATATCTCGTTCGATTTAAGGTATTTCTAACACAAGGTAGTGAGAGTACAAAAATCCAATAAATACTTTAATTTTGTTTTGATTTGTTTCCCATCTAAATTACACAGCTTCATACCACTGTGTCCTGACTTGTATAATCTAATAGCATTGAGTGTGGCTGTGTCTTTTACCGGTGTTGTATCCAACACGCGATGACTTCCTACCGAAACTTTGTCTAACACACCCAGTCACTACTATTCGATAGCGACATCAAAGGCAATCAGAACAGAAAAAACGACGCGTGCAATTGCACTGTAGGCAGCCTTCCTTTAATGATTTTCCACTTGAACATCTATTCGTTGATGATAATGACGTTGATGGTGGGCATATTGTGTGTTTGTTGTTGTTGTTCCCACACAACGGCGGATACCGTTTTGACATCCGATGCTTTTTTATTATTATCTCTTCTCTGTATGTCGTTCATTTTCGTGAACAAGACGGCGATGATGATGATGATGATGCTGACGATAATCATGACAACATTATGTATACGAGGGCTGAGAGTGATTATTGCCGTGATAGTACTCTCATCTAATAACACGATAAGGACGTGGATGTTAAGTGATGATGATGACGGTGATGATGAGGATTGTGAATGTTTACTTTTGGGAATACCCAACAAAAGTGTGTTGTGAATGTCTGGCACAGAGTAGAAATCGAGAATAATAACACATTCTGCCAGCGTTTCTGTCGACGTTGACGCTAACGTTGACATCAGCTGCTGACGTTTAGTTTTCCTGCTGTTGCCGCAGCGATTGCGGCAACGTGCAATGTGGGGGTGTTCTCTTTGTTTTCGTAGACAACATGTGCTCTGTTATTGCTAGAGTAACCATGCCAAGGCGCACCCAATGGTTTCAGTGCAATCATCTGTTTTGTCTGCAGTGTGCCCGTGATTCTCTTCATCAATACTATGTAGTTATATATGTATGTATGTAGCTTATTGCCCTGTTGTATGTGGAATAAGGAGGTTATTTGTGTTTTGATTTTACGCACAACAACTTGTTAGAATGTCTTGGCAAATAAACGCTAGATTGGTTCGTACGTAGACATGCATGTTCGTAGGTTACGTGGTTGTGCATGTACCACCTTTCCCAAAAACACTTTCCAGGAAGCTGAAGCAACTTAAAGGAAGCATCACTACATATATGTATAATAACAAGGGTTTTAAAATGTTGGGGGAAAATGAAGTTCACATCACTACATATATGTATAATAACAAGGGTTTTAAAATGAATCGTGGAGTATTGGAAAATTGAAAATATTATGTGAATAAAAATATATTGCGTAGTAGTCTAAATATAAAATCGATTAATGCGCATGTGTATTGTGGGAATTTTTTTAATTTTCGTTTAGGATGTACTGCACTTAAGGGGATCCTCAATTCTCGGTTTCAAATATCGTTTTTATACCCTACACACTATGTGCCTAGACCAAACATTTAGTATTTAGAGAGATGTGTATCCGACGGGCTGATCATTATAATTTGCAAATACGATCATGAAGAAATTTTTTTGGTAGTGTTGGCGGGTTATTTGGGATACCATTTGTATTTTGTTTTTGCAAAATAGTCAGGCTTAATCCCAGTTTGTTGTTTTTATAAAAAACAACTATTTATTAGTGGGGAATGTATGGCATTGTCCGCCGAGGGGTAAGGCAGGGAAGACTATAGTTTCGGATCTCGCCACTGATCCTCATCAGTTCCCTTAGTTTTTTGTTGGGATATTCTCCCCAGAAGCTATTAATAGCTTCTTTACAAAAAACCTTTCAAACCCAAATGTCTCTTGTGACAATTCGAAGTTCTTACGTTACCAGCGATACGACCCCAATGAGAAGTTCGTTTCGTTGGCGCCTGACTTCGTGGTCAACAAGGCATTTACAGACAACTACAATACATTTCCCACTGCTATGTGTCGTCACTTTGTGACGAATGCACATAACGTTGTTGTTGGTATTGCTAGTTAAAGCAATAAACCAAATTTTTTTTGTGTAAAAAAACAACAAAATTTGAAACTCCCGGAAACATAGTTCGAAAATATGTCGCAAGAGAGCCGACATATTGTGAAATATTACCTTTATTTAACACGCTTCGGAATGCACCGTTTTGTTGTATGATTTTTAAAGTTAACTTCATAATGCCTCTCCCATAGAAGCTCTGCAACTATTTCCAAAAAAATCTATTAGTCGATTTTCACAATCCTCTCTAGATACTAATTTTTTTATCATTAAAGAAATTTTGCAATGCAAGAAGATGATGATAATCGCTTGATGCCAAGTCCTGACATTATGGCGGATGCATTAAAACTTTCCAACCAAGCTCTGGCGAGTCACTGTAGTTTCTGGCGAGCCACTGTAGATGTGTGGCCTAGCGTTGTCCTGGTGGAACACGGCACCTCTCCTGTTGGCCAATTCTGGCCGTTTCTGGTCAATTGCTATCTTCAAACGGTCCAGTTGTTGACAGTAGAGATCAGAATTTAGCGTTTGCCATATTGAGAACTCATAATAAATAATCCCCTTCCAGGCCCACCAAGTGAATAGCAGAACCTTCCTGGCCGTTAGTCCTGATTTGGCCAAGGTTTTAGGTGTTTCACCGCTCTTTGACTACGATCGCTTTGACACAGGGTTTTTAATCTACAGTCACCATCCGTTTAAAAAATGGGTCTATCTCATTCCGTTTGGCAAAGGCTTCGCATATGGAAATTCGATCCCTCCAATTTTTTTCTGTTTATTAGTGTGGCACTCTAACATCGATCTTCTTTTTGAATGTAGTTTTGTGTAAATGGTTTAAAACAGTTTATGGTCGATTTTTAGCTCCTGGGCGATGTTACGACTGCTAGCATGCCGGTCAACTTTGATCATTTCTCCGATTCTATCGACATTTTCATAATGGATTTCCCAACCTAATATATAATTTTTTTGGCATACTTTACTAAAATATCGAAATTAGTTATGTGGACTATCACAAAAAGTGGACCAATATTGATAATTTTCGCAAGGAATATTTTCAACCTAATGCAAATCCAAAATATCAAATTACAATATTTCGAGGGGTCGAAAATTTATAGTGTAGGGTACAAAAATGTTTTACATGGTCTGCAGTACGATTTAGACATTTGTGCATTGGATGAAGCCAATAGTAGAACGATATTTTCCAATCGGATTAAGGTACCTCTAAGACATGGTTTTTTAAAGTTTCAAGATCATCTTCCAGCGATGAAAATTTGCACCCCACAATGTTTATGTCCTGAGCTTTGTGGCTAATGAGGGTATATACACTTTGATGCGGCAAAAATGTGCTCATCGAAATATTTGTGTTAGACCCCTGTCCGTCTGAAAGAAGTAATCGATGTCATCGAAAGTTTCCACATCGTAATATTTCTTCCAAATTTTGTGCATGTTTGAAAATGGGGAGTATCGGTTGACTCTTCTGGTACTGACTCTTCTGGTACTTGCTGAAATCATGCGATTTGAACCAATCTTTGCAAAACCTATTATAACAACCATATCCGAAAATGGGTTTCGCAGGTCCACTCCTTCTTGTACCTGCCCCCACAAAATGGTCCTGAAAATTCAATTTTTTAATATCTTTTATAATATATTCTGGTATCTACAACCCAGTGTAAACATTTCTTTAAATTTGTTAATCAGATATCAAGCGATTGAATGTCCGATTTCATACAAACTTTGAAAATAGTAATATTTTGCCAAAACTAGATCAAATCTATAGAAGGGAACCATCGTTCTACTCTCGTTGGTACCTTCCACTAAAAATAATAGAATCTATGTGTAATTCCGTAGATCTCTGCAGACCATAGACTGGGGGTTTACATCTGTCGGTAACACCGATTGGCACTTTTTTCACTTGTTTCTTTATTGCACGCAAATGTTCAGGACCTAATTCAATTTTTATGGCAATTATAAACATCACTGTCATAGTCACCTGCCGTTCTCTTGCTTTTTATACCCTACATTACACAGCGAGCAATATGTATTTGTGCACTTGTATGTAACATGCAGAATAAAACAAGATAGAATCATGTTTTAAGTGGATGTGCGTCCGCGCTTTCATTTTTTTAAGGGGACTAAGTCCTGGTCTCATTTATTATTCAATTGGAATACATCGCTATAAACGATATGTCTTTATAAACGATATAAAATATTGGTCAGAACCATTCTAGGGACTTTTGGATAGGTCATTATAGTCGATGTGTCGTTATAAACGATATATAATACCCTACATAATGTATTAAGCTACAGAAGGGGTTTCATAGAGCACCTCTTGTACACCGGTTGTAGTATAGTGTATCATATTGTCGTCTCCGTCCGTCTATTAGTCGTTTCCTTAATGCATAGTTTTCTAAAATACGGACAGAATTTTACGAAAAACTTTTTGATGAATATTTTCGAAAGTCTGCCAAGTAGAAGTTTTGCTGAACTCTCTCACATAGCTCACAATGGGATGGCGGGACAAAGAAATGCACCAGTATTTGCGAAAGTTTGGACATAGACACACTCCAAAATGCTGATTAACTTTAAAGTGTATGAGACTAATGGCTGGATGTAAAGACATTAAATTAAATTGGGGGCACAATCAAATGCCGCAAATGCTTGGACAACTTTCATGTGAGTGTGCGGCGGTGTTTTCTATTGTTAGGTTAGCGAATGTTTGTAGGAAACTTAAACGTGGAGACACGAAGTTTTGGTGAAATTTTAAATATATTCTATGCGAAGTTAGACACAGTTGAAAAATTACATTTAAACATAAACTTGTTGTTGGCTTCGTTATATGCACAATAAATATTTAGAGTTTTGTAAAACCTTACAAACTAAATTTTTCCGTGTCCATGATTTTACCACTTTGAAGCTGGATAGGTTCAGCGGTGGCCAGGGTCGTCACAAGAATTTATTTCTGGGAGAGATGGACGCAATTTTAATTTTTTAAAAAGGGATCTTATTTTCTGCTAGTAAACGATACAATACTACATTTAACACTTGGTTGTTCTTTATCACACAATATGGAACAGAGGTCGGGTAGACAAGAAACTGGGACTTGGTATTTGGTGTTAGAAGTAGTTTTGACACGAGATGATGTGACCTTTTTTCTGGAAAAGGTCATACGAGAGGCAAAGAAAAGAAAAAAGAAAATGCACTGTGTACACCAAACTCGCCTACGTCGACGACATCGATATAATGGGTGGGACATTGCAAGCGGCAACAGCCACCTTTTAACAAATTGAGAAGGAGGCTGCCAAAGTGGGTATGGCAGTAAATGACGAGAAGACCAAGCTGATCCAATAGACTCGGACTAACTTTAGAACATGAAACCTACAGCATCGAGGTAGTTAATGATTTTATATACCTCGGTACCGCCATAAATATCAGTTATGAAATTCGGAGAAGGATAGTGTTGGCCAACATATGGTGTATGTAAGCAGCTTAGAAAAAAAGGCCAAATCCCGCCAGACAAAACTCACACTCTACAAGACGCTGATACTACCCGTGATGTTATATAGATCTGAAGCATTGGTACATGCGCAAGCACATGAGGCAGCTCTTGGAGTGAGCTGCCTCATGTGCTTGCGCATGTCCGAAAGATCTACCGGCCTATCTGCATCGACGGTGAATATCGCCGACGAATGAACTACGAGCTTTACAATCTATACACGAACATCGTCATAGTAAGTTTGTGCTCAACAATGAGTATTGACGACTTTTGGGTGTTTCAAATCATTATTGGTTTTCCAAACTCAAAATAGATCCGTTAATATTGTTTAAACTTTTTTCGAACTTTAAAAAATTGAGTTATTTTCAATTCTGGTTCTCCACGCGAAATGTTGACTTTATTTTTAAATTCCACGTGCTACAAACGCATACAATTCCTTTATCATATATTTATTACACAAAACCACATTAATATATATTCTAAAATACGCATATGTATGCGTGTGACTTTCGCATCGACTCCAACCGACAAACTTGCAAATAAAAATGATTTATTTATGTGTAGAGACTGCTAAGTTACAATAAACAGCAAACGGAAGACAAATTAACATAAATTTTAAAATAGTTCTACTGTTCAAAATGTGTTGTGTGGTGTCAGTGCCAATGCGTAAATTTTACTGCTGGTGTTGGATGATACTTTTGCTCTAACATGGGCATACAGAGAGTGCTAAAGATGCATACTATTCTAGAATATTTGGGATCATAACATATTTGAATACTAGTGAAAACTGATCTACAAGGGCGGTTCGGAAACTTCTTAGACTATCAATGAAAGCGAATAGTTAGTTTTTCAAAAATGTATTTAAAAGAGTATCAATGACACCATTACATGCACTAACTTAAGGGCTTTTTAATGAAGGATTTGAGTCAGTCAATTATTATGCAGATGCCGTCATAACCCTTCTTAACACCAGATCCGGACTTTTTGGAGACTGGAAATATTCATCGGAACATTTCTGTCTCTCCGTAAGATAGAACGTGTAATTTACAATTTAATACATTGCGACTACTCTAAGAATCTTTGGTATTGTAAATGGGATATATCTGTCCACGTATTGGTGTAGGCCCCTTATAAAGATACTTCCAAATATTCGTTATGGGAATATATTTCGATCAATTTGGTTGTAAATTATATTTTGGATTCTCCTTCCCTTTAAAAGCCATCAATGGAATAATACATCTCAAAGTTTGAGGGTTTCGAGATTTTTGGAAGGTTTTTCAACCAAATTGGCTATATTTCATTTCATTGCACCGAAAATTAAATATATTCAAACAAAAATTTTTTTCGCAAATTACAGAGACAATATTTGGAATATTTAAACTATTTCCTACGTAGCAAAGGTTTTAGCAAGTTATAACTATATTTTGAAGCTCACCGTATATTATAATCCTTATTACCAAAATCACTACTGTTTATTGTCTCATTTCTAGAGACATGTACAAAACAGCATCTACTTGGCATCGGCAAAAAAAAAAAAAAAAAAAAAAAAAAAATAAATAAATAAAATTGTCAAAGTAAGTAAAACATCAGAGTAAGTACAAATTTAATCTGTTTAAAAAAAAATATATACAATTTCAATTATATGTATACACGTTCCGACATTCGAAACACCGGCAACATAGAAGAACATACTTATAGGAGTGGTTCGTAGTCTTAAATGACAATTTTTAGACAATATGAGCAGTACATTCTTATTAAATGGTTAAAACAAACATATATACGATTTCGAAATTATGACTTTGTCATCCCATTTTAAGAGTTTTTATTCACTTCACCACACTGTGGTACAGGATATTATGTCTTTGTGCATATGTTTGTAACAGGCAAAAGAAACGAGATAGACACATGTTTCCTTTTGAGAATATGTATAGAATCACATTCTAGGTCGAATTATGCATGTCCGCCCATCTGTCTGTCTGTTCATGTTAAATTGTAAACAAAGTGCAGGTCGCATTTATGTTCCGAATTGGATGAAATTTGGCATTGGTCACTTATTTGGCCCAATGACGAACCCTATTGAAATTGGGAAAAATCAGCTCAGAATTAGGTATAGCTCCCATATATATTTTAAATGTTGACAGTACACCAAATTTTTTATATATCTTTCGATTTCCACGAAATTTGGCACAGCGTATTGAATTAAGTCTAGAATGATGTTCAGATTTATATATAGCTCCCATATATATATATATATACATATATTCGTCCAATTTAATAGAAATGGTGCACAAAAGTCCCTATTTATCCTTCGATTTGCACGAAACTAGGCATAGCGTAATAAAATAGGTCTAGAATGATGTGTGTTAAGATTCCTGAAAATCGGTTCAGCTTTAGATACAGCTCCCATATTTATTTCCTTCTGATTTAATGTAAATTGTGCACCAATTCAATTTTCACGAAATTTTGCATAGAGTACTGAATTAAGTCTTGAGTGATATATGCTAAGTTTCGTGAAAATCGGTAACGATTTCAATATAGCTCCTATATACATATTTTCTTCCGATTTTATGTAATTTGTGCACTAAATACCAAAAGTCTGTCCGATTGCCACACAATTTTGTACAATGAACTGTATGTTAATCTCTTGCAAGTCTCGTTGAAATCGGTTCAGATTTGGATATAGCATATGTATTTCGTCCGTCTTACACAAAATTTTGCACAACGTAATAAATCTAGATGATATAAATGCTGTACCAAACTCCCGAGGTGGGTCCGATTGGCACAACATTTTGCACAAAGTATTGAAGTTACTATAACACAGTGTGTGTCAAGTTTTGTTGAAATCAATTCAAATTTAGATATATCTCCTATATATAGTTTCGTCCGATTTTAAGTAAATGGTGCACCAACAACCCAAAGTTAGGCCGTTTGCTAGAAAATTTTGCACAACGTACTGAAATTAGTATAACCTAGCGTGTGGAGAGTTTCGTTGAAATCGGTTCAGATTTGGATAGAGCTCCCATATATATTTTCTCCCTATTTTAAGTAAATGATACAAAATGTGTCCGATAACCTAACCTGTGACAATTTTCCATGAAATCGGTTTATATTTCGATATTTTGCTTTTAATTGATTTACATAATTTTGTCCCAAGAATAAACTCTATATTTGACCAAATGAAAAATTTAGTATAGGTTGCAGAATGACATGTTTAATTTCATGTTAATGGTCCTTCAAAAATGTTACGTCTGTTAGGATTCCATCTGTTGAAGGGTATCATATAGTCGTTTCCGTCCGATTTACTACTTTCTGCTTTATATTAAAATAATTA
Organism: Musca vetustissima; assembly: GCF_032173495.1. Taxonomy (NCBI): domain Eukaryota; kingdom Metazoa; phylum Arthropoda; class Insecta; order Diptera; family Muscidae; genus Musca; species Musca vetustissima. Next base: position 5,126 of record NW_026875784.1, on the reverse strand, counting down.
ATTGATTTCTTCCGCGTTTTGGGTAGTCTCCGCATAACCACATTCCACCATAGTAGAGGGAATATTCTGAACCCGAAATTGTCAGTTTACATCCTACAAAGTATGAAAGTCTAAGACGATTTAATCCATTTAATCAATTGTAATCAATCTACCTTCGGAGGATATCGAGATAAAAATCTGGAACATCAGGTTATAGAATAACATATATCGGCCCGTGACACAAAATTGGCCCTGAAAATTGAAAAAAAATGAGAATTTTATACACATTCTCCATCCCTAAAATGCGTTTTGAGTTTTTGAGATTTTATGAAAAATAACTGGAATTTTATTTGGTAATGCATACCAAATACAATTTACAAAAATCGATTGGTAGAATTGTCGTTATATGCCCACATATTGATATGTTCCCTATATTTTCATTTCTCGTAACTATCAGCATATCTATGGAGAAGGAGTACCCATAATTCGGCCCGGCAGAACTTAACGCCTTTTTCAGTTGTTCTTCATTCTATCTGACAAGAAACCAGTATTTGAAGTTTTATGAATTGCACTTTCAGAACACTATTCATATAATATACGAATTTTTTTTTTCTGTGTTGTTTTTGTTAAAAACAAAACCTGTGTCATGCCTCAACCAGGTCCTCGCTGATTTTTAACTCTTCCCAAAACTGAAGTTTTCAATGAAAGAAAATCGTTTGATACGACTGAGAAGATAAAAGAAATATCGTAGCAGGAGTTGTTGGCTATTTCTAAAAGCGGATTTCAAAAAAGGTTGGGAGGATTGATGGTGAAGAGCATTGCACAAAATTCAATTCAATTGAAGTAATGACTAACATTATCAGAAAAGATTTCCGATTTCGATCTACACTATTCTCTATACTATAAGCAATACAAAAAAGAAAAAATAATAAAATATGTAACAAATAAAAAAAACAAAACTTCATGCAAATTGATTTTTGTGAAAATACCTTAGTTTTTCTTTACTAAATCATAAACTACTATATGCCAACTCATTGTGAACATTTTGAATATCACGGCCTATTATTGTTCCATTGTTTGTCAACTTATTGTTGTTGCTTACAACATCAATATTTGATTGAAACTTTCTTATTGCGTTTTTGGTCATTGCCATGGTTGCTGGAAAAATCGCAATCAATAACTGCAATACTCCGACAATACTCACGACAATACTGCAATACTCATTGACGGGATAAAAAGAACAAAACTCGGCCCTTGTGTTAACTTAATAGTTAAAAAACACTGGTTCCAGTAGAAGTATAAGTTGTTAATGGGAATGTTGTCGTATATTCTTTGATATTGTCTTCCACAGGCAACTGCAACTTATCAAAACAGAAATAAGAAAAGCTTTCGAAACGAATTGAAAAACAGATATATGGATCCAAAGTAAAACCATTAAGGAAAGTAGTAAACTCGTATGGGCTATATGATACTCTTCACCACTAATATATCTTATCGAAGAAATTTTCGATAAGATTCATTATTTAAAACTCTCAAAAAAATAACTTGAACTTTAGGGCAGAAAAATTGGGATTAATGCAAATAGTACCATTTAGTACTTTTTATACACAAAAGTACGAATTACTAAACACATTTACGTACATCATCACCACTTCCCAACCTGTAATACATATAAAATTTCAATATTCTAGCTATATATATATATATATACTATTATAATCCCAAAAATACTTGAAACTTGAGTCAATACCGCAAAACATGGGCCGATATATGCCATTTGCATTACCAAACATCTTACGATTATTAGCAATGTCTGCGCAAATTTTCAAAGCTCTATCTTAATCCTTTGTGTCCCGATTTTTTTCGTAATCATAGAACAAAATTCTGTTCAGAGATTTAATGCAACTGTCCTAAATAGGATATGGACAAAATTTGCATTTGGGAGATACGGTACATTCTTCCAGAAAATTAAAAGTGCAATATGAAATAGTTTGAGCTGGCACATCCATGGTTCTTAATGGTCCACATTGAATTCGGTATAGATCGATGTATTTTTTTAGGGTGAACACCGAAATCGAATGCGCGTTAATGGCATATGGAGTTTTCGGAAATTATTCGCGTTTTACGAGTTGTTGGCTACTTCAATGCAACATGTTGCACATCTTAGCCGTCAAACGAAATTTCGTAAAATATATATGGATTTTAAGATAAACTTCAGTACTTCCTGGAAACCGCATGCGCATCAAATGATTTTGAGAATTACGCGATTTAGACGCAATTTAAAATGTATATTTCATAATATAGTTTTATTTTAAGATTTATTTCTACTTACAGAACCCTATGATTTATCGGAAGGGTCTTGGTGCAATCCGCAAGGTGTATACTTATACACAAGAAGTGATTATTTTTATATATGTCAATTTTTCGGCGAAATTCGGGTAAAATAGTAGAATAACCCCAAAATTTTTTTCTGAAATTTCTTGTATAAAATTAAACAAATAAATATGATGACGTTATTTTTTCGAACCAAAAACAAATATTTTTCCTCAATATCGGCTACACGGACTTGTGTGATTTTGATATCATTTGATTCATCATGGTGTTTAGATTATGCAGATATTTTTAAATTAATTTTTAGGAGTGTGTATGCCATTAATATAATGACAATATTGACGTAATCTCCTATATTCTCATATTTCGCGAAGATGTGAAACTTTATCGCGATTATTATAATATATTAATATTCTAATTTTACGGAGGAAGATATACATATATCAACATTTTTGGTCAATATAATAAACGGCGTAATTTTAATATTTCTTTCTTATGCCCAAAATTAAAACCTCGATAACTTTTGCGCGCATCAACCAAAAATTTGATCGCGAACGGTTTCGGAGTCAGAACATTTTTCTCTATATGTGGACCAAAAATCACTGATGTGCCACAAAAACAAAAAAGCTGATTTTTTGAAAATGGGGTCTCTGGTGAATATTTCGAGGTGTTGCAAACGGAAATCCTTTCTTTCATATGTTACAAACATAATACCCTTAACCACAGTATAGAAAAATACATTCGGACTGGCGAAAATTTTCAGATACATAATCACTAAAATTGCCGGCTTCTGGTATTCTTACTCTCTTCTTTCAGAGTCAGTCTTAATTTTGAACGTTGTTCTCCTTTATTCTTTTACAATAAAAAGCCAACTTAACATGCCAAGCCAGAATCGTCTGTACAAATGCATAATTGAGTCATATTGCACAGTGTGGTGGTGTTCACAAAGTCCAGTCCAGTTGTATTTTCTCGTTTCAATATTTGTGGCCATATGCCCAAAACTTTATTGCCTTTCAGCGTTTAGGTGACTCAAAGTGCATTTATTGTTGGCTTATGCGCTACTTCTTGTTTACTTGATTCCTTGCTTCTCGATGTTGACATGCTTGCTGTGGTTATGGTGTAGTTGGTGGCCACCACTCCTCTTCCACTATAGATAGATTGCCATTACTGCGTAAGAGGCGGCGGAGGAGAAATGTTATTAAGTTTATTTCTTGGTGGCAATCTCCTTGCCATTGACGACTCTGCTGCAGAGATGCTGCTGAGCAAAAGTTCGTCCATTTATTCACTGCCTATGGCCAAATACATCTCGGTTGAACCGACTAACCAAACAGACAAACAACAACAGCCTGCCAGCTACTTTGTGTTTCTTGTCTGAGCACTCATATGGCGTGGTAGTACTCTCTGCGCTTAGTTCTGCCTTTTGCCCTGTGCTATGTATGAATGAATAGCAAGAATGCCTGTTGTGTCGGCAACATGTATATCAGCTAGCTATATGGCTGCCTGGCAGACTGCCGGCTTAACTGCTGCTGCTGTGCTATGCTGTTCGGCCAGCCACTTTATACTCCCAGTGTGGATTTCATTGTATGAGTGAGTGGGGTTGGCTGTGAGTACGATATTTGTTTTTGTTGTTTGGAGGGTATCATCGTTCTAAAAGTAAAATGCGTGCTTTAGTCTGTCGTCTGACGTTCAGAGAAGCGTACATTGTGCAGGCGTGGATATACGTTTTTGCTCTCAACTCAGCAATAAAACGTGCTTTGTACTTTTCTTCTCCCACATCTACGGAGAGGGTAATAATCAAATAAAAATAATAATAAAAAAAGAAATTAAGTGCGTTCAAAATACGATCAGAGCGGCCGAGTTAATTTCGTCATAATGATGACAACAACAATACGAGAAAATAACATTGAAACAGCATGATTATTAACGCAAGGACGAACAAAACCATAACAAACACCGGTGCAAAAACTAAAAATCATGTCGTGTGTTTTGTGGCATAAAAAAAAGAATTTTAGTGGCTTGTTTTTAACCACTTGCAGTGGATTTTCCATGGTTTTACTTTCATAAAAGAAGTTATGGAAAATCTGAATGAAAATTAATAGGAAATATATAAATGTGTGTGTGTGTTTTTTTTATTTAAAAGGATACATGTTTATTTACAAGGATGCTAATTAATTGTTGTAGTTCCCACGTACTACTGTAGGGGGTGGCTTCCTTATAAATCTGTGTATGTGGTTTTGTGTGCGTGTGTGCAACGTGTAATATTTAATGGCTATGTGTCTTTGTTTTATTGTTTCTTTCTTTGTTATTGTTACTATATTTTTAATGTGAAAGCCGATTGAAATTTTACGTAAAATTGTATTACAAAGAATCTTAAAAAAATAATAATAATAAAATGCAATAAAATTATATTTATAATTGTTTGTGCAAAACCTGTATGCATATGTCTGTATGGCCACATTGTGAATATAATAAATAAACTTTCTTTCTTCTTCCAATAAGCAAAGACCACTGCTTGTCTTTCAATTGCCAATAGGATTTGCAAAAACAAACAAAACATATCAAAGCACAAGGTGAGTTATTTTTTTAACAGCTCTTATAATCGTATAAATTATTGCAATTTTTTATTATTTATAATATAACTCTATAGCACCGGCATTTTCGATATAAATTATTTTCCAATAGGGTTTTTAAAACTTTTTTTTTTTGTGACGTGTACTGTGTTGCCCAGTTCGATTTGATGATTGCCATTGCCGACAAAGAAATATGGCCGCCATCCAAACCGCACCAAATATTTATTTTTGGTGATTGAAGTGTTG